>NW_005354291.1:922028-936614 GCF_000412655.1 Myotis brandtii | reverse complement strand
GGAAGGGAGAGGGAGAGGGAGAGGGGGGAGGGGGAGGGGAAGGGGGAGGGAGATAGAAACATCAATGCCGAGAGAGAATCATTGATGGCTGCCTCCTGCACGCCTCCCATTAGGGATGAGACCGCAACCTGGGCAAGTGCCCTGACCAGGAATTGAACCACCAGCCTCCTGGTTCATAGGCCGGCGCTCAACCACTGAGAAAAACCGGCCAGGCTCATTGGAGTTTTAATCAGGTTTAAAACAAACTCTGATGATCAGCCAACTGGATTCCAAAAGTAGAAAGCAAGCAATGGACATGCCCTAGTGTCTGCCATGTACCAGGCACAGTGCTAGGTTCTTATGCTACAGATGAGAAATCGGAGCACTAAAGATAAGAGGTAACTGAATTGAAGTCACGTGGTAGTGTCAGGGCCAGGATCTGATCCCAGGTCTGCCACTTGCTTACACAGTGAGCTTAAGCAGCCGAGGTCCAGGTGCGGTGGTCCAGGCCAGGCCAGCCTGAGCGCCAGCTAGCAGGCTCATGGGCTGCCTCTCACCTTGCGAGCTCTCCAGGAGGGATGGCAGGCTCTGAGGGTACTGAAGAAATAATCACTGGTTGTCTGCAGTTTTTATATTAGAGGAGGTGAAGGGTATAAGAAAACGTATGAGAATTAGAATCGTTTGTTTTCAGTGATGGCTCTCTGACATTGTCACTATCTTGTATTTGGAGAAGTGGTTTCCTTAAGTCAGCCAAGCAACACTAACTTGTATTTTTCTTATTTATGGAATTCATGCACATAAGAACATTAACATAACACTAAAGAAAGTACAAATTTCAAAACCCATGTTGAAGGAAATGAACATTTTCTGATAAAATATTAATTCTACATCAATTTTGCATTGTTTTGATTCCTCCCAGCACTAAAACAGCGGGGAGAAACAATTTCGAAAGCTGAAGGAAAACATCTTGTGCTTCTGGGGGTCTGTTTCTAGGTCTAACTCAACTGAAAAGGGGCAAAATCAAATGTTCATCACCTTGTACTTGTCATTTATTTATTCAGTCAGCAGTTATTTATTAAATGCCTACTGCATGCTCAGCATTGCTACAGGCTCAAGAGATACCAGAGTGAAGAAAACTCTTTGCATCTAGGTGCCAGTGGACAGTGTTCAACACACACATATTTCTTCCCTGCAGTTCACAGCCAGTTTCCTTCCCTAAGGACTTGCCTGGCATTGAAGGCTGGTGGGGAAACAGGGGCCACTGTATGCAATGTTGTTTGCCTACTTGTGACCACATGAGGAGGCAGGTTTTTAAATTCATACTGATAGGTGGGGAAAACTGGTGGTGGTGGGGGGGCGGAGAGAGAGAAAACAGACATTTAAGGGCATCTTATTTATAACCTGTCTACAAAGCCATTGGAGCTAATAATCAGCAGGGGAGCAAGTGGCCCTGCTTTACTGGCAATTCAGGTTGTCAGTAAAACCTGGCCTTATACACTGCACTGAATGTCTCCTGAGAGTCCTCCCTATGGCTGGAGTCAGTCAGTCCTCCTCTGTAATTCATATTTTGTGTACAGTTCCATTTTACAACCTTTCACACTGTATTATAATTTGTTTACAGAACCCTCTTCCAGCAAAATAGAGTAATAAAACTTTTTGAAAATTTAATTTTCCCCTTTAAATTATGCCTCGTCCAGCCTTCAACCTGTAAACCTGAGCCTGGAGAAAAAAGAGAGAAGGTCCCTTATAAAACGAAGAGGTCACTGATCAGCTTTCAAACAGAACGCTGACTTTCCTGACTTCTTTACCAAGAAGGGTCTAGAGCAGTGGTTATCAACCACGACCCCTTTGGGGGTTGAACGACCCTTTCACAGGGGTCGCCTAAGACCATCCTGCATATCAGATATTTACATAACAGTAGCAACATTACAGTTATGAAGTAGCAATGAAAATTATTTTATGGGTGGGTCACAACATGAGGAACTGCATTTAAAGGGCCAGAAGGTTGAGAACCACTGGTCTAGAGCAGTGGTCGGCAAACTCATTAGTCAACAGAGCCAAATATCAACAGTACAACCATTGACATTTCTTTTGAGAGCCAAATTTTTTAAACTTAAACTATATAGGTAAGTACATTGTTATTAACTTAATTAGGGTACTCCTAAGGCTTAATGAAGAGCCACACTCAAGGGGCCAAAGAGCCGCATATGGCTCGTGAGTTGCAGTTTGCCGACCATGGGTCTAGAGAGTTAGGGGCATAGAAAGAGAAGAAATTTCTTGCCCTAACCGGTTTGGCTCAGTGGATAGAGCGTCGGACTGCGGACTCAAGGGTCCCAGGTTCGATTCCGGTCGAGGGCAAGTACCTTGGTTGCGGGCACATCCCCAGTAGGGAGTGTGCAGGAGGCAGCTGATCAATGTTTCTAACTTTCTATCCCTCTCCCTTCCTTCTGTAAAAAATCAATAAAATATATTTAAAAAAAAAAAAATCTCAAGACATGATATTGTCAACTACATTGGAGTTTCTTCCAGAATGTGGAAGGTCGCCCCTTCCTCCCTTAGGGCTGAGCCAGGAGACCCAGTGTTATGGAGGGAGGATGTGAGACAAGGAATCCATGCAGAGAAGAGGGGGAAAGGACTTATCCCTGAAGGGGCCACATCAGAGCACAACCAGAGGTGACATGTGGTTAGCAGAGCTCTGTTTCCCCCCTCTCAGAGCTTCTGTTTGCTGGAAGATGTCCAGAGTTACTCTAAGTGCTCGGGGGGAAAGGACTTATCCCTGAAGGGGCCACATCAGAGGACAACCAGAGGTGACATGTGGTTAGCAGAGCTCTGTATTCCCCCCTCAGAGCTTCTGTTTGCTGGAAGATGTCCAGAGTCACTCTAAGTGCTCACAAAGGGGTGCAGGGTGGCTTACCCGGGGCAGGATGGGGGTTTCCACATGGCAGGAACTACCAAGGCTGGAGACCAAATGCATTCACAGCTGGACACCTGGAGGCCCACAGCATCAACAGGAATCGGGGAGATGGGGTGGGTGGGTGGGTGGCAATTAGCAAGGAGAAGGAGACCATTGCTGGGGCAGAGAGAGCGGCAGAGGCCAGCAGAGTACCAGGCACAGAACGAACAGTAGCTCCACACCCAGCAAGTTGGCCAACTGCCCACACTCAACAGCCGGCCAACTGCCCACAGTGGACAGCAGCCGAAGGTCACCCTAGAGACCCACGTGCCCTCTCAGAAATGAGTATGGAAGGGAGAACTCTGAGAGGCTAAGCATTTGTCCCAAAGCAACTGAACTTTCCAAAGACAAATTTTAAACTAGAAGAAATGCAGTTGTACATTAATCGGCCTTTTGCCTTCCACTGCTATTTAGCCAGCTTGAGGATGTTTGAGGGGAGGAAGCTTCACTATGGACATTAGATCAATTATAGGATATAAAGGAGATTGTTGCTTTGAACATCTAAGTCTAGAACAAATGAATCTGTACCCTGGCTATTCCCATAACGAGCTTCTTGAGAGTTGGGACCGTGTTTTCATCATCCTTACGTCCCCAAAGCATAGTAGATAGAATACTTAACAGGTGTTTAGCGGTCCTTATCTGGGTCCGTCTGAATAAATGCACTTACTGAGAATGAAACTACTAAAGGTCACTTGTGTTGCTTTGCTCAATAACTGGCCATTAGAAAGTCATGTTTTCATTCATTGACTGATTTATTCAAATATTTCATACATTTTGGGCATCTATAGGTACAAGAAGATGTTGAGAAAGAAACAAAGGTGAATTGTTTATGCATTTACTGGAATGTATTCAGTGCTTCTTATGTACCAGGTACACAGATCCCACCTTCAAGGATCTTATACACTTGAAGGGGAGAGGAAATATGTAAATAAACAACTATTGGATGAAGTGGAAAGTAACAGTTATCAAGGAAAATGAATATGAAGAAATAAATACTGTCAAGACAGGATCAAATGCATGTTTTCCTGCTTTGCAAGCATGGCTATTCCAGAGGGTGGAGGAAGGAGAAGAGAGAGATGCTTTGCTTGCTTTCCAGTGGCTGTACCTGATGGTGTCTGGGAACCAGCCCATCGGCCCAGAGTCAGTGGAGCTAGAAATTGGAGCTTTCTGTGGAAGGGAGTTCTACAGAACACGCGTAAAAGAGATGGGCATAGTAATGGAACTAAGGAGACATTGAAGATCATTTTAGTGTGTTCTTCTGAGGATGGGCAAGGGTCTATACCCTATATCAGGACAAAAGGCTGGCAGAAAACTGTGCAACATCCAATCAAATACTTATATTTGAAATGATACATATTTAAGTTATTATCACAATCATGAGAATAGGAAGTCGAAATCTAAGGAATCTGAACAATTCAAAATATCATGTTCCCTTTAGGGGTCAGAACTTTGCTTTTGAAAGCTTTGCCTTTAAATGGACTTTAAAAGATCTGTTGAATAATCATTGAACTGCCACAGTCCTGCACCAGGAACAGGAAAATTAGTAAGGATAAAGAAGAAAACATAGTCTTAAAAGCTGAGCTCATAATCATAAACTCATGCCCATGGGACCTGGTTCTACTGTATATAGGTATGCTTTCTCTCTGGGCTCATCCATTGAGGTGGAAATTCAAGTTGGCTACAAATAACATCTGCTTGGTGACTTTCTCTCCTGTGTCGTAACTTCTTGGCCCTGGGACCACAGTTACATGAATCCTGAGGGTAGGGGTACCTCTCTCCTGTGTCTTCACTGACCTGAATACATACTTTTGTTTTAAATCACACTACTATATTGTATTCTAATTGTTCATGTAGCTGTCTATCATTCCACAACAGGGTCCAGGTCTGAAAAGTAGTTGTGTCCCCAGCACTTAGCCATAGCATTGCCATTTTTCAATCGGTAAAGAAATCTGTATGCCAAGTCTACTCACGTGGCTTAAACTTGAGACACACATCAGAAGGTACCCAGCTTTTCTCTGTACCTGGTGCAACTTAATCCTAAGCCCACCTGAAATTCAGAGTGGACCCAGGAAGACCTGAGAGTTACATAAAGCAATGAGACAAGCTGTTACATGTGTATGGTGTAGTATGTGATGCTATGCACGTGCTTTGCATGTGTGTGTCAGGTAGAATTAGTCTCAGGGTTGGATATCTCACTGCACGTTGGCTTTCATTTGGCTAAGATGCCAAAGTCAGACAGTGTGGCCGAAGGAAAAGAATTAGGGTTAGAGGGATTTCTTTCTTCTCCTTTGTCCCTGATGGAAACTGCCCGAATGATGGGAAGACACTGAAATATCCATTGTGAGAAGGAGGGGAAATGTTAGCAGTACAGACCCTTCAGTATGGTTTTTAGCAAGAGTACTGGGAATTGTTTCCAATGTGAGTGCATTTTAATTACCAAACTACCATGTTGGAAGAGACCTGGTTTCTTCTTACTTCAATAGTTTCATCTATTTGCATTTTCATACTACATGACTGGAGAAAGAGGAATAATCTTTGACAAGAAGTCATAAAGCTGCTATTTCTACTGAAATGGTTTATATAGCACAGTTATAAAAATAGTATAGCTTTTAGAATTTAACCAAATGTCATTGCTAATCTGCCTCAAAATTATAGGCACAATCTATTTATTCTGTACAAGTTAAGAGATAGAAACCCACAAATGTGTCTTTAAAATAAAATCCTTAAAAATTCAACATCATGGTGTTACCACCCCTCTTTTTACTTTCTAATAAAGAAAACAGCTGGGTTTCTTCACTTCAGTGTCTCTCTGTATTATATTTTCTCTGAATAAATGTTATTGCTTTTGCCATTGTTAGCTTTAGCTTTTGACTATAATGGCAAAGTTAAAATATATTTTTTTCCAAATGATGTTCAATATTATTTGCTATTAGGGAAATGCAAAATAAAACTACAATGAGCCTGGCTGGCATGGCTCAGCGGTTGAGCGTTGACCTATCAACCAGAAAGTCATGTTTTGACTCCCGGTCAGGGCACATGCCCAGGTTACAGGCTCATCCCCAGTGGGGGGCATGCAGGAGGCAGCCAATCAATGATTCTCTCTCATAATTGATGTTTCTATCTCTCTCTACCTTTCCCCTCCTCTCTGAAATCAATAAATCTATATTTAAAAAAACACAATGAAATATCACTACACACCTTTTAGGATGGCTAAAATAAAAACACCTCCAAATGCTGGTGAGGATGAAGAGCAACAGATCTCTCATACATTGCTGGTGAGAATGTAAAGTGGTATAGCAACTCTAGAAAGTTGTTTGACGGTTTCTAAAACCAAATAGCAGCTTTCTATATAATCCAGAAGTTGCACTTTTGAGCATTTATCCCAGAGAAATGAAATCTTATGTTAACGCATGAATGTTCACAGCAGCTTTATTTGTAAAAGCCCAAAGCTGGAAACAACCCAGATGTTTAAACAGGTGATGGTTAAACAAACTTGGTATAGCAATACCATGGAGGGATACTACTCAGTAATAAAGAGGAACAAACTGTTGATACTTGCAACAATTTGGATGGACTTGAGGGCATTATGCTTGGTGAAAAAGCCAATCTCCAAAGGTTAAATATTGTATGATTTTATTTTATATATTATTCCCCAGTTGACAAAATTATATAGATGGAGAATAGATCAGTAGTTGGGCAGGTGAGAGGAATGAGAGTGATGAAACTGGTGTGACTTCATAGGGTACCACAGGGAGTTCCTTTGTGGTGATGGGACAGGGCTGTGTCCGACTGTGGCAGTCGTTACACAAACCCACACAGGCACACCTCAGGGACACTGGGGCTTCAGTTCTAGGCCACTGCAATAAAGCCAACATCACAATAAAACAAGTCACACAGATTTTTTGGTTTCTCAGTGCATGTAGAAGTTATGTTTTATACCCCCTACTGGGGATTGAACCACAACCCGGGCATGTGCCTCAAAATATGGGAAATCAATGCAATTTAATCAACTTCTTTTAAACATTTATTGAATACCTAGTCTGTGCTGGTTTTTCTACTAGCTACTAGAGATTCCAAGGTGGACAAGACATCATCCCTGCTGTGAAAGAACTCAGAGTTTGGTGGAGTAGATGGGAATAGTGGAACATTATTCTTAGGTAAGACAGGTTGTGGCAGCAGCTGAAAAACCAAGTGTCATGGAAGCACAGAAGAGAGTGTTGCCATCGTGGGGTTCATCAAAGTGAGGGGGGCGCTAAGCTGTGTGTGGCAGCATCGTGGTTGTTCTCCCAGCACCCGTCCACAGCCCCTCTCTCTCAGATATGTGACTGATCCAACCCTGACTCAGGAGTGAATGCTGATTGTTGAGCCCGTGATGCCCAACCAGAGATGGTACCTCTCTGCTAGAGGGCATTTGGAAATCATGGGAACACTTCTGGTTGGTACAAAGTCTAAAAAGGATGCTACTGGCATTCAGTGGCCAGGGGCTAGGAATGTTAAATGGTCACTAAAATAGAAAAGGGACCCACATCATAATAAAATGATCCCATGCAGATTGTCAGCAGTACTCCCATTGAGAAGTATTTGTCTAAACCAATCCGAGAAATCTCATCCTTTATTAGTTCAGATTTATGCCAATTAGCTCACAGTAGCAATCCCCTGTCATCAGTGTGGTCCAATCAGAATAAAGCTCTGGACTTTTCTTCGATGGCTGTAGGTAAGCATTCTTTCTGTCTCTCATTGGGCATGAAGGAAGAGCATGTGGCCCCATCTAACTGGTGTTTAGATAGCTTCCTATTCGATCTATAGAATCTAAATTTATTCAGGTGGTTTGTTTGCTGGTTTGTTTCTCCATTTTTGTCATTGTTGTTTCTAAGAAAATTATTAGGATGGCAGAAATACTGTTGAGGTATCAAATCTAAGTAAAACCTAATATGTGAACAATGTTTTGTTTCATCCTGGAACTTTGGAATCCATACAAATTCAAAATGTTGCCATTAAAAGAGAAATAAGGGTGAAACAAAAATAGTTAAGCTTATCATTTAAGATATAATGAGGGATATTGGTGATGTTTTGTGAGAGCCTAAGTTAATCTTGCAATTGTGTGTGTGCATGTGTGTCTGTGTACATACATGCATAAAAGAAGAAGAGAGAGAGGAAGAAAGGATACAGTACCTATCTTCATGGATAACACATTTTAAGAATTTAAATCTTGTTCCTTTAGGAAAAATTCTGTCCTTTCAGGTTGCAAAATCTCCACATCAAAGAAAGTTAAAACAAAAATTATTAAGCATTTTGATTACTTAATAAGAGTCCATGAACATATTCTGCAATGTTGTGAGTTGTGACTGAAATAGATTTATTTTATGCTTATGAATAATACTTCTCCTACTGACATAAAATTAGTTGGCAGTATTCATAGCTACAAATTATTTTCCTACATTGTCAATGATTACCATGGTGTATTAAGAAAGAAGAGGAAAAAGGTGTCCAGCTACCTTTGACTTAAGAAAAATAAGACATAGAAATAAAGTTTAAATTAACTTTCATACAACCAATTTCCCTCCTGTTGCAAAACTTACAGAGTAATATTCAGATTCCTAAGTGACTAAACTGAAAGCAAACGACATCTGGAAATTAAGGAGGCTGCGAAGGAAAGAGAGGTCAGTACCTGGATACTGGTCAGAGTCGTGTACTGGTAGGCCTTGACCACCAGGTAATTTGCCTCCAGGTCGATGAGTCCCAGCATCATATATTTCCACCATCTTCGTCGTAAAATTGCCAGGAGGTTTTCTTCTCCTGTGTTACAAAATGGAGAAGAAATGGGTTAGGTTCTAAACACATAATAAACTATTTAGAAGGATTCTAAAATATTGTAATATTATAGTTTAACCATGCCTTCTCAAATATTTAATTAAACAAATAAATCAACCCATCAAAGGCTGACATGTTTTTACTTAGCTAATAGTCTTCACCATAGAGTCAGTCCTTCAAATTGGTTTCTAGGCCAGAATAAGACTGGGCAAGTTTTTAGTCCACCATGCAAAACATTTTCTCAGGGACATTTGAAGAAAAAAAAAATACATCATATTAAAATAAAAGAAAAGGTGGGCTAGAAAGGCTTCATAAACACACAAAGTCCAAATCATCCGAAACTTCAGGACTGTGGTAAAATAGAAATGGAAAGAGGGTAGCCCAATGGACAAAAGGTTGGCAGCAGGTCTGTAGTTAGGCTCCGAGATGCCATCCTGAGTGCTGGTTCAGCTTTGAACATGACAGACTTTGAAATTACACTCTGGTGGTGTGTGTGATGGGAAGAGACAGGAAGATGGAGCTCAGATGGACAAGTGCCATAAGAACATTGTCTTAATACTGTCAGCAACTGTAATCTTCACCACCTTGCCTCTTAAACTGATAGCATCAGAACAGATTTTAAATACCTTAGTTCTTCATCCTTATTTTTACATATTTCAGGCCTGAAATAAACCTTATTTCTCAAGGGGCAGTCAATAGCTCTCTGCAGCCAACCTGTGAGGTCTTCCTAGAGGATGTGGAATACGCAGAAACGCTAAGTGAATGGTGACTAAGTGCCTCTGGTTCAAGGCTTCTCATTAAGCTGCAGCCAAATTGTCAGCCATGAATGCAGTCTCATCTGAAGGATTGGTTAGGGACTGGGAGAGGGAGGGAGGGAGGGAGGGAGGGAGAGAGAGAGAGCGCTCAAGAAGGAAACCTTGTCCCTCTTATAACCCAAAATCAGAAATGACACTTCTACTGTATTTTTTATTTACTTTTCCTTCCTTTTTTTCTGTTTTATTATTTTATTTTTCAATTACAGTTTGCTTTCAACATTATTTTGTATTAGTTTCAGGTGTGCAGCATAGTGGACAGATGTTCATATAGGTTATAAAGTGTTCACTCAGATAATTCAGGTGCCCACCTGGCACCATAGATAGTTATTACAATATTGTTGGCTATATTCCCTGTGCTTTAACTTACATCCTCATGCCTATTTTGTAACTACCAATTACTACATCTTAATCCCTTCACCTTTTCACCCAACCCTAAATACTCCTCCCTTCTAGAATCCATCAGTCTGTTCTCTGTGTCTATAAGTCTATTTCTATTTTGTTTGTTCATTTATTTTGTAATTTATCACATATAAGTGATGTCATGTGTTACTTATCTTTCTATGTCTGGATTATTTCACTTAGCATAATACCCTCTAGGTCCATCCATGCTGTCCCAAATGGAAAGATTTAATTCTTTTTTTTTATAGCTGAGTAATATTCCATTGTATGTATGTTTCACATTTTTAGGCACTCATCTATTGATAGGCACTTGGGTTGCTTCCATATCTTGGCTATTATAAGTAATGCTACAATGAACATGGAGGCATATATTCTTTCAAACTAGTGTTTTGGGTTTCTTTGGATATATACCCAGAAGTGGAATTGCTGGGTCATAAGGCAGTTTTTTGAGGAAACTCCAGACCGTTTTCCACAGTGGTTGTCCCAATCTGCATTCCCACCAATAGTGCACAAGGGTTTCCTTTTCTCCACATCCTCGCCAACACTTGTTTGGTGATTTATTGATGATAACCTTTCTGACAGGTGTGAGATGGTATCTCATTGTGGTTTTAATTTGCATTTTTTTGATGATCAGTGATGTTGAATATCTTTGCATGTGTCTATTGGACACTTCTACAGTATTCTATTTTTTATTTTATTTTTTTTAGAGAAAGTGAGAGGAGGGAATGAGAGAGACAGAGAGAGAAATATCTATGTGAGAGAGACACATGGATTGGTTGCCTCCCACAAGCACCCAGCGGGACTGGGGATTGAGCCTGCAGCCAAGGTACATACCTGCCCTTGACCTGAATTGAACCCATGACCCTTCAGTCTGAGGGCTGACACTCTAATCACTCAGAAAAATGGGCTAGGACTACAGTATTCTATGTTTTAGAAGAATCTATTGGTCCAGCTCACACTCCAGGGAGAGAATTTCATCAGGATGTGACTACTAGGAGGCAGGGATCATTAGAGGCCAGCTTACAGCTGGCTATCTAGTGCCACACTCTTTCAGCGCTATAGCTGTGCTTTAGCTGGTCAACCACATGGAGACTTGTGAAAAAGAAGCTTTCCAGCTACATAGAGAAAGTCAGAGGGAGTTGTGACTAGTTGGCAACAAGGAGCAAGAGGTCTCTTCACCTTTGGTAGCTAACCCAGTTTTCTGGCCACATTTTGGATGTGATACCTCCTATCTTTTGCTCCAAGCACACTAAAGATCTTTTTGTTTCAGTGAATTGCTATCTCTTGTTCATCCTTCAAAGTTTAGCTATTCTCTGATATTTGCCTGATACCATTCCCCAGCTAGGCCACTTTGTATAGTCCTGTTACATGATTTACAGGATTGTGACTATTTAGAAATTGTCTCTTCACTAAACTGGGAGTTTTTGAATGGTAAGACTAGATTAATCTAGCTAAGGGTTTTGGAATAAATAATAATTGACTTGAAAAACATGTGAAGTACTACCTATCTGAATATGTCAAGAGCCAGTTCTAGAATATGAGTCACATTTATTACTGTTCTGCACTTAAATGCATAAGGGGGATATGATCCCCGAGGTCATTTCTTTATAGCCAGCTCACTTTGGCAATGCCCTTGCACAGCATTTCTGCCTTTTTCACTTGCCTACACATTTGCTAAATCAACACACCTCTCAGGATTTATCTTGGAAATTAGTGATTTTCAACCTGGCTGAATAGTCACATCTTCTTGAGAGATTTTTTTAAAATCCCAACACCAGCTACCAGCCCCCAGAAATTCTGATTTACTTGGTTTTGGATGGGAACCTGGGCATTGGGCTGATGATCAACTCTAAGATGTTCAGATGGTTGACATTCCATGGCCATCCTCAGGATCACTTGAGCTAGGAATTCCAAAGTAATACAATCCCAGGGTAGTAAAGGCTCTTCATACCAAAGTAATAGCCCAAACATTTGACCCAAAGGATGCTTTCTTTATCTTGTCTCTGGGCTTTTCCATGTGCTAATTCCTCTGCTTGCACTATTCTTCCTCCAGTCTCCAAATGAAGAATCAACCACCATGAAGCCTTCCTCGAATTCTCACCTTGATCATCCTAGACTGGGTTGGGTTTCCCTATAATGTGCTCCTGTAACACCCTTTGCAAATCTCACAAATAGTATTTATTTCACTGTATTATAATGACCTGTTTTCTTGACTCTAATACGCATTAGATTACTAACAATTTAAAGAGAGTTGCATTGTCTTGGCTATCACTTTATCTTTAGGAGCCAACTGTACATAGTGAGCAGCTAATACATAATATAGAATGTATAAATAAATTTCATGTTTAATGATCTTAGCAATGCTAAGTAGCATTGAAATCAAGGTATTTATAATATATCTACCATAAAGATTCACGTTACAGACAATGAAAATTGTTTTCTAGTTAGAATGCGGACAATATCTGACAAAATTAATTTGGTGACCATTTCACACTATACATAGGGCATAAAAAGGTTGATGGCATATTTAACCACAAAGCTGTAATGCTATAGTCACGGGTCATTGTCCCAGTTAATTTACACAATCAATAGAGAATTGTCAGACTCGGAGCACACCAGCCACATCTCAATATACAACACTGAAAATCTGGGTCATGGTCTGTTTGTTCCACCAATCAATAACATATTCAAAGCATAATTCATTACACAGATTCACAGGAATGATTAGTTGCCTTGCTGTTTTGCTGAAGAAGTTTTCAAAGCAAAACACCCTAAATAAATGTTTCCATATTATTTAATTTGAAGCACCTAAAAACATATAACACACTTGATAAGCAGATTTATTCAGGATGGTGAAAGAGCTTTTTTTATTTTTGGTTGAACAAAAATGCAAGCTTTAAAAGGACTGCTTAGGGATTTATCTAAATGACTCTATTAACACTGATGTACAACAGGCCATTAAAATTCTTTCTAGAATAATGAAAATGCATTCTTTAAAGTCCTTGTGCCAAAGTGCTCCATAAACCTCATGAAATAGGGACATCTATAAGAATTACCAGCACAAATCAATGATTCTCTCTCATCAATGTTTCTATCTCTCTCCCTCTTCCTTTCCTCTCTGAAATCAATAAAAATATATTTAAAAACAAAAAGAAAAGAAAGAAATACCAGCACAATTGGTGGCATGTTAATGTTTTATAAATTTTAAAGAAGTAACTAGAATGAGTAATAAAATCCATGGTAGAAACTTTAGAATTATAGTTTGGCATTTAGATAAATTCTGTTAATTATTATTTTTATTATCAATATGTTCAAATATAAATGAAAAGATTAGAGAATAATGTCATAGAGTAACCTCTAACCTGATTTAATAAATGTTAACATTTTGCCATGTTTGCTTCATATATATATTTTTTTGAGACAGAAAATGTTAGATGAAATTGAAGCCCCTTATCCCATTATGCTCCTGCCAGATTCCAATCCCTTCCATCCTTCCTCAAATACCATCTTGATATTGTGTATTTTTCATTTTTATGTTTATTTTTTTAACCCTCACCTGAAGATATGTTTTTTATTTTTATTGATTTGAGAGAGAGAGGAAGAGAGAGAAGTGAAAGAGAAACATCTATTGATTACCTTCTGTCTGTGCCCCAAAAGGGGATCAAATCTGCAACCCAAGTGTGTGCCCTGACTGGGAATTGAACCGGCAACCTTTTGATGCACAAGATAACGCTCAAACAACTGAGCCACTCCAGCCAGGCAGTCATTTATTTCAAACAATGTATATTTTCACGTTTTATGAATATGTCACAATTTATCCAGTCTCCCACTGATAAGCATCTAAGTTCTTACCAATTTTTCTTTATCAGGTACAGTGCAGCAAAGAACATCCTTGTGCATGTGTATCCCTATGATTGATATAGAGTTTTATTTTTTTTTTCATTCTCTTTTTAAAGGACTATGGATTATACAAGTAGTCACAAATGTAGCCTGTATAATAAAAGCCTAATATGCGAAGTGTCAGGTCATCTGTTCAACCAATCAAAGCATAACATGCTAATGATATGCTAAGGCTGCCCAACTGCTTGCTATGATGTGCACTGACCACCAGAAGGCAGACAGTTGACCGGTCGACCAGTCATTATGATGTGCACTGACCACCAGGGGGCAGATGCTCCGACAGGTAGTTTAGCTGGCTGCTGGGGTCTGTCCGATTGGGACTGAGCAAGATGGGCCAGACACGCCCTGGAGCCTTCCCATGGTCCCTCCAAGGCTGGCAACCTCCTGCGTCCCTCCCTGGCTCCGATCGTGCACTGGTGGGGTCCCTCGGCCTGGCCTGTGCCCTCTCACATTTGGCCCGATGGCGGAACGACCTGTCGCTATGAGGCACACTGACCACCAGGAGGCAGACACTCAATGCAGGAGCTGCCCCCTGGTGGTCAGTATGCTCCCACAGGGGGAGCACTACTCAGCCAGAAGCCAGGCTCATAGCTGGCGAGCACAGTGGCGGTGACGAGAGCCTCTTCCACCTCTGCAGCAGTGCTAAGGATGTCTGACTGACAGCTGTCAATTGGACATCCCCCGAGGGCTCCTGGACTGTGAGAGGGCACAGGCCGGGCTGAGGGACAT
>NW_005354291.1:914138-921963 GCF_000412655.1 Myotis brandtii | reverse complement strand
GGACCCCCCGCCCCCCCCCCCCAGTGCACAAATTTTGTGCACTGGGCCTCTAGTAAAACATAATTAAAATTTAAAATTTTTTAATTTGAATTAACAGTATTCCAGCACAATAACTACCTCAATAATTGAGAACAGAGGGTGAAATCACTGATACTCTCATGTAATTTATATCTAATTTTACTAAGCATCACCAGAATGATCAATCAAATTTGTTTTTGAAATTTTGTAATAGATACTTATATGATACTATATGCTTGACAAACATTAACTTACCTAATTCTCATAATGACCCTATATAGTAGATACTGCTATTAACCTTATTTACAGATGACAAGACTGAGGCCTGGAGGAGTTAAATAACTTTCCCAAAAAGGTCATACAGATTAAGTCAGGATTTGAACTCATGACAGCCGAGCACTAGGCTTCATACTCAATATTGAACTATTTTGCCTCACTGTTTTATAGATGTGTCATTGTACTCAGGAGTCATGAATTTTTCATTAAAGAATCTTTCATGAACTGTCAGTCCAAACTCACCTGCAGGGTGCTCCCCTGCCAACTCCAAGGAGCACCCCTAACTGAAGCCAATGTGGATGGTGCCCCCTGGAGTTTCCATCACCCCAGTCTTGCAGATGTGTGTACACCCCTGAATTGGCTTAGGGATGAGGATGTGCCCCATCACCATCAGTTTGGTAACAAAGATTTGATCTAAGGCCATGACAGTTTCCCCTGTGAAATGTTAAATAAGGCTTTAAATCAATTTTATGGCTTAAAAACATCTAATCTCAAGAATGACTGTTATATGCTGTACTACTTGCTGAAGCCCAGGGCATCACAACAATGGTCACACATTGGGTGGGGTGAGAATGGTGGTTAATAAATGAATGAAGGAAGAGGAAATGTATGTACAAAGACTGAAACATGGCCCACATTCGCAACAGTGACTGGAAGACAGAGGAGCCTTGATTCACAGTATTCTCCTTCACCGCCGTGGTAGTGTGAGCAGAGAATAAAAATACTGCAAGACAGCACCCGAGGTGAATTCAGCTGAGCGAACAAGAGGCTGCATTGTTCTTGGGACCGCATTTTCATTAAGGGCTCTGGTGGGTGGTGTGACCCCTCATGGTGTTTTTATGCGAGAACAGAGCCCGGCACGCATTGCACAGAGAGTCTGCCGCGAGAGCAAGGCCCCTGCACAGAGGGCGAGACCCTCACTTGAAGAGACACTTCCTTGGCTCACAATTTGAAGCCATAATGCCATCTTTCTTTACCAGGACACCAAAGGGGAGTGTTTAAGTAGTAATCAGTGGGTAAGACGAAGAAAAAAGACGTGATGGAGGTTTTAATTACTTGCCTTTAAAAGCTGAAACTTAAATGTAGAATGCAACCAAGTCTCTTTAGTTAGAGAGGTGAACAAAATAAACGCACTAACGGGGAAATGAAAGTGTCAACTGTTCACAAAAAGGACGGCAGCCAATTGCACTTCATGATGTGAACCTGAGTGTGGATGAAATACAAAAAAGGTAAAGAATGAAGGTTAACTTCCATTGCGTATTCTTTCATTCAGAGCCCGACAGGGAGAGTAGGAGGAGCATACAGACAAGGCATATGCACAGCCACCCAGCACACACTAGCATGCCATGTGCGACAGACACGGCCTAAGGAAGCCCAGGAGAGCGAACTTTCTCAATTACCTTTTAGGACAGGTACTCTGTCTCTTACTCTGGTGAGTTATGCGGAATCACCCTGCGGCCAGATACAACATTTGCCCAGATGAGGGGCAGGCGGAGGCCTCTTCCTTGAAGCCACTCCCCTGGTCCAGACCCCATCTTTGTCTGCTGGATCTCCCCACTCGATCTGGGAGTGGAGGCCATGGGAACACATTCCTCCTTCCTGAGCCTAAACCCGAACTGGCTTTGTGCCCTGAGACTCCAGTCCTGCTGGGCCTTCCCAGGCGGGGGTTTCTGAGGAGGTGCTCCCAAGGTGCCTCTTATCACACAAGCTGCATATGCTGGGCAGGCAAGACATGAGAGAGGAAACTCCATCGAAAGGTCCAAGGAAAGCAGAGAAGAGACTTTGCCTCAGTTCCATTTTGTTCCCTTCACACCACTCTCCTTCACGCCCCCACCTACCCGGCCGTCCCTCCTCCAAATGTTACCTCCCTCTGAGGCCTCCCAAGTCCTCTGCTGTCCTGCCCAGTCCCCCTCGGCACTTACTTCTTTTTGACATACTCTCAACTCTGCCCGGCACAGTGATTCAGACGAATTACTTACTCAACGTAAGACTGCGTTATTAAGGTGTGATCGCTGCAGAACACCTTTTAAATCTGCTCAGTCGTCTGCGTGATTTCCAGAAATGCCTCGTAAGGGTTGGGAAACATATGTAAAAACAACTAAAAATGAATCCTAATCACATAGAGGTCTGGTAGCTATTCCTTTAAGCTGGATATTAGAGAAAAAACTTAAGTATCGATATGATTGCATACAAGATGGGTTTCTTATCAGTAAGCTTATTTTATTTCTTTCCAACTTAGATTTTGGGGGATTGATAATTAAAATGCAACATGTGTGCTTTAATTATAGACTCAATCTATTATTTCTTTTGAAGCAAAACATCTCCACATTTCAAATAAAATGTGAAAATTATAAAGTCTCAACTTCTCAACATGTATGTTTCAACATATGTTACCATTTTCAACATGAACCAAATCACTTAAATCTTAGAAACCTTTTCTTTCTGTTTTTTTTTAAGCTGTCATCTATTATAAAGCTAAGATATTTGATTTTATGTGGCACATTTATATTGTACACCTTTCTAAAATACCCAGATTTCTTGTGGTCTTAATGTGTCTTAAGAGAGAAAGCACAATTGCTAACATTTTCTTCCTCATATAAATATAGAAATTGATAGTGAGTTTGTTCAATTTTGTCATAGAGGCAGTTAAAACATATAGATAGCTAAACAAATAAGAAGATGGATATCTAAAAATCCATATTAGAAAACTGCATACTAATGATTAAATGTTGTTGACCAATACCTGCTTGCGTGGGCTCCTCTACCTCTTAATGAAAATAGAGCATGAGGAATAAACAAGTGCGTTAAACAAATCCCACCCCAAATTTTAAAACTAGGCATATAGTTCAGTGCACCCATTTTATATTCTTGGAAAGGCTACCTTATAAAAGAATAAACCTGCTAACATGACTAAACACTGTCACTATCCATAACTGAAAGGAGAACCTGAAAATCTTAAAAATGTTACCTTGTTGTGTGATGAAACACAAACTAACACTCTGCCCCCTATTTTGAGTTGTAGTAGACATATTTATTTATACTAGCCTCTAAAAACTAAGATTTAAGCCATCGAAACTGAGCACATCTTCCTCCCCCAAACTCTCGTCCAGTTTGTGCAACCACCCCACGGGGACCACTTTGCCTTTGTTGTATCTTTTACAATGATCTGTATGTGCAGGTCCTTGCTCTGAAAAGTCTCACCAGAGTTCCCTTTTATTGATTTGGGTAGTAGTCTGCCAGTCTGGGTCTTTGCCTCGGGGCTGCTGGTCTGCTCAACTCTAGGAGCTGATCTTCCCAGAGAAGACAAGAATGGTGCCCTGGGGGGCTGTGCATGTGACAGCCACGCCTTCCCTTTGGCAGGATAATGTGGGAGGGCCCTGGAGCCACTGGCTCTAACCCAGGCCCTTCCATGCACTGGGTGTATGATGCTGCTGTCAACTTAGTCCCCATAAAACTCAATTTTCTTCATCTACACATTGGAACGACTCGGTGGACCTGCCTCCCAGAGTGCTCATGAGGATTAACTATTTATAAAGTGCTTGACAAGAAGCCCTTGTTAGTAGCTCTCCTGATTTGTATCACAGTTGGTCTTTTCTCCTGCCAAACTTCCTATGTAATGTAGCTATGTAGGAAAGAATTTAACCTTGCCCAAAAAGAGGTCTAGGATTTGTCCTCGGTTAAAACCATGACGTCAGGTAGCGGGCTGGCCACCCCAGGAAGACCGACAGTGTGATTTAGAGTCATGCCCCGAGGCTGGAGACTGCGACCAGCCAAGTGGGCAATCAGCCATGTATACGTAATGGAGCCCCAATAATAACCCCAAACACAGAATACCGAGTACGCTTCTCTAGTTGGCAATATTTTGTCCGCATTGTCCCATATTATGCTGGGAAAGTGACACATCCTGACTCCACAGGTGGAGGACAGTGGAAGCTATGGACTTGGACTTCTCCTGGCTTCTGCTCTATGTGCTTCTTCCCTGGGTTACTTTTAATCTGTATCCTTTCCCTGTAATAACTGTAACCATGAGTATAGATGTTTTCAGGGAGTTCTGTGAGTACTAGCAAATTATTGAACTTGAGGGTGGTTTTAGGGGGCCCAAGCCCAAACTTGCAATCTCAGGTGGCCTTGTGTGGGCTCTAAACTTTCCTCATGTAGCCTACATTCTTTCAATTGGTTTGTCCCTAAACCTTTGCAGTTTTCCTCAAATACAACTAAATGTGTCCCTCTTTTTTGTTTGTTTGTTTGTTTGTTAATCCTCCCCCGAGGATATTTTTCCATTGACTTTTAGAGAGAGTGGAGAGTGAGGGAGAGACAGAGAGAGAGAGAAACATCGATGTGAGACAGACACATCAATTGGTTGCCTCCCGCACATGTCCCGACCAGGGACCAGGGCCGGGGATCAAGCCTGCAACGGAGATATGTCCTTGGCCCAAATGGAACTTAAGACCCTTCAGTCCGCGGGCCGGCGCTCTACCCACTGTGACAAACCAACTAGGCTGTATGTGTCCCTCTGTTGCTCAACAATTTGAGTGCATACACAGTGGGCATATCTCAGAATAGCCAGGCCCCAGCATTCTCCAGGTCTGAATTCAGTTTAGTCTCTTTCTAGGTGATTTTAAGCAATGTATGCAATTATTTGCTATCTTGAAAGAGTGTAAAAACTTCGTGCTCTATACCTAAACTTTTATCATTATAAACATATCACAATGGGAAAAACTGCTCACTCACTCAAAATGGTTAATGATAGGGTGGCTGCGTGGGTTGGGGGCGGGCGATGCTTTGATTTGAAATTATTCAAAGCAATCATAATGAAACTCCGTACTAATAGAAATCTCTCTATTATCCTGGCGTGAGCCTGCTGAGAGGAAAATGTATTTGTCCTTTTTAATGACAAGACTGTTTTCTTTTGCTTCAGCCCGTTTTGTGAAAAGTGACCCTACATGCCTTTTGGAGGTTTCCTTTAATTGGCTCTGATGCCTCCTGACATTAGCAGATGAATCTGTCAGTTTTGTAAATTTTGTTTTGAACAAAGAGCTGTGTAGCAGCTAATGACACACACTGGAAGGGGGAGAAGCCAACGCGGGCTCGCCTCCGGGCGCCTGCCACTTGCTGAGCATATTCAAAGGACAGCAGGACAGAAGGTGCCAGCCTGAAGCCTCCAGGGCTGACCTTGAGCTCAGACGTGAGAGCATCTGTCATGTGGACACACAGGTTAGACCCAATGTGGGAAATTAACAAGAGGAGTGTCAATGGGTCAGAAGCCCTGGTAGAGCAGAAAGCTGGCCGGCCTCCTCTCCCCGTCCACCCTCCCATCTCTCATCCCAAATGCCAAGCACAGATCTACCAAGGCCACTTCTATTACCTGCAATTCATATTTTACTGAAAACCATTTGTCAAGCCCTGAGCCAGAGGCACCATATATTCATATTCTCATTTACTTGCCACCCTATACTCTAGGTCAAAAGCATAGAGGCAGTTAAAGTACTGCCTGCCTCTGACACTTAACTAGCTGTGTCACCTTGGAAAAGTTTACCCATTTATAAAATAGGGCAAACACGACTTACTTGAAAATATTTCTATACGATTAATCAAGAAAATGTATGTAAAGTGTCTGGCTTCTAGTAAATGAGAGCTTTGTTATTAAAAGCCCTATGGGGAAAATACTTTTTAGATCATAAAATTAGATTTAGAGGAAGTTAAGTAATTTGTCTAAGGTCTGTCCTGACTTCTCTTTTTAAATATATTTTTATCGATTTCAGAGAGGAAGGGAGAGGGAGAGCGATAGAAACAGCAATGATAAGAGAGAATCATTGATTGGCTGCCTCCTGCATGCCCCACACTGGGGATCGAGCCCACAACCCAGGCATGTGCCCTGACAGAGAATCGAACCGTGACCCCCCCTGGTTCATAGGTCAACGCTCAACCACTGAGCCACCACGGCCGGGTTGTCCTTAATATTTATTGCAAAGTACACACTACTGTAAGAATGAGACTTTTTGTTTACATGGTGCATTTTATAAAATATATCAGAAATATATTTATTTATTTATATAAACTTTCTGAAGTTTAGCAGAAATAAGGCAGCATTTTCTGAGCAATGCAGTAACAGTATAAAATATTTATAGAACGTATGTCCATTTGTGTATATTTCCATTTGAAAATATTAAAGAATATATTTATGGGATTAAAAAGTTTCCACTATATTAACTTGTGTCAATGAACACCATGGTGCCCAGATTATCATCTTAAAGTACCAGTTGTCACTAAAAGAAACAATGGTCTTTGGAGAAGTGGTTGATTGCTGATCTTGGTCAGCAAATGTAACACAAGTCAAATCTGGAACATCTTGTAATACATAAGAGCAAGCAAGCAATACAAAACTACTAGGGCATGTCAACAGGACTCAAGGCCAACTGAAGTCTTTCATATGAAGATAACAACTGAAATGGATTACAATCCATCAGCTATGTTCATATACATGAGTTCATAATGAATCTAAAAGCAACAAGAAACACCACCAAATTATAAAACAAAACAGAATGAATTTGTCACCATAGAAAGATGTTAGTAAACTAACTCATTATTTTGAAAATTGGGAAATAAAGGAAAAGAATAGAGTCTTTTCCCCCTGAGATTCTTATATTAACCATACTACTACATAGTCACTACATAGTAGATGGGGGGAGATTTGTCTTTATGGTAACATTCTAGCTAATAAATGAAGAAATGAGAGAACTAGAATTTCATCATTTTGTACCCCCTAATAAATTAATGGATATAGGCCTTGAAAGTCAAGCTATTAGCATTACAAAGAAGATAACCAAGCATTGTTTTATATGCTTCTCAATGGAAGAAAGGAAAAAAAAAAGAACCTAAATCTGATCAAGCCTCTGGACTCAACTACCAATTTCAGAAATACAGATAATCATGTTAAAATACATGCACTATAAAGATTCAATCAGCAAAATCCAGATTGTGGGATATACATAGTCTGGCTACTCAGTTTGGACTGTCAAGTGGCAGCAACAACACCACTAAAAGTTTGTTAGAAATGCAGACCTCCTGACTCAGAGTTGGCATGTGATCAAATGCCAGGGATTTGTATGTATTACGGTTTGAGAGGCGATGATTGCACAGGTCACATGATAGCTTCTTTAACAAATAAACTGCAATAAATATAAAAGGAGAAAATCTATAGACTAAAAGAACTTAAGAAAAAAAATATCAACCACTTGCAATGTGCAGACCTTATTTGCATCCTACTTAAACAAACTATAAAAAATCTATGAGACAATAGGAAATTTGGACTTCATTAGGATATTTGGAATTACTGTTGATTTTAAATGTAATCATGATATCAATTATTTTAAGCTCTTATCTTTCAGAAATATATACTAATACTAGAGGCCTGGTGCACAAAAATTTGTGCACTCGGGGGGAAGGGGGGGTCCCTCAGCCCGGCCTGTGCCCTCTCGCAGTCTGGGACCCCTCGGGAGATAACAACCTGCTGGCTTAGGCCTGCTCCTGG
>NW_005354291.1:911694-913478 GCF_000412655.1 Myotis brandtii | reverse complement strand
ACATAGTTGCTTAGAGTTGCAGCTGAGAGGCCGGCAAGTTAGGCGGGGAACGTTGGAGTTCGCCAGTCACTGGAGCAAGCAAGCCTCCCTGTTCGCTTCAGTGCATGGCTGCCGGCCGCCATCTTGGCTGACAGTTAATTTGCATAAGGATATGCTGATTAGCCAATGGGAAGGGTAGCGGTCGTACGCTAATTACCATGTTTCTCTTTTATTAGTGTAGATAGTTATAGACGAATTGATAAAATGTCTGAGGTTTGATTTAAAATACTATAGGAATGAGAAAGTGGTGAGGATAAGGATAAAAGAAGCCTGACTACGATTTAAAACTTGTTGAAGTTGATATATTGGCACATGGGCGTTCATTAGACTCTTCTGTCTACTGCTGTATGTATTTGAAATTTTTCATAAGAAAGAAAGAGGAGTTCCACTGTGAAGAGAAAGTTCAGATAATGGAAGAGCACTGGCCAGAAGATATGACTATCCACAGTGTCTCTGTGTCCATAGACCTCATAGCATTTACCAGTGCAGCCACATTACGCCTTACAGTGTCCTGGAGTTGTAGGTGGTATTATCCTCTGTAGCAGCTAGAGAATGCAGAAGCTTGAGTTCTATTACTTCCATGTCCTCATTTCCAGTCTTGGAGGTCAGGAAGCATACTTGGCACCTCTTCCAGCAGAGGTTTGACCAGCTCTTAACAGCTGAGTATGTCTCTTGTTCATTTCTCTGCCTCTGTGCTTGTGGAGGTGCCTCACCCTTGCGGTAATGGCCAAGATGTTCCCTGCCTTTGTTGCTTCATTTACAGACAGAGCCTGTGTATGTTTGGACCACAAAAGCCCTATAGGGAACGTCCTGGAGTTGTAGGTGGTATTATCCTCTGTAGCAGCTAGAGAATGCAGAAGCTTGAGTTCTATTACTTCCATGTCCTCATTTCCAGTCTTGGAGGTCAGGAAGCATACTTGGCACCTCTTCCAGCAGAGGTTTGACCAGCTCTTAACAGCTGAGTACGTCTCTTGTTCATTTCTCTGCCTCTGTGCTTGTGGAGGTGCCTCACCCTTGCGGTAATGGCCAAGATGTTCCCTGGCTTTGTTGCTTCATTTACAGACAGAGCCTGTGTATGTTTGGACCACAAAAGCCCTTATAGGGAATCTCTTGTTGGTACAGTGTAGCCTCTGTACCAATTCCTGAAGCACTGAGAAGCTGCTGGTCATGGAGAAATCATTCCTCTCAAGGGTTGGGAGCACCGTGTTCAGTTAGGTAAATTCTGTTAAGATGGAGTGGCTGACTGCAGTAACATCTAACACAATTAGAAGGATGGGCCCCCGCCAGTTTGGCTCAGTGGATAGAGTGTCAGCCTGCGGACTGAAGAGTCCCAGGTTTGATTCCGGTCAAGGGCACATACCTCAGTTGCAGGCTCCATCCCTAGTAGGGGCGGTGCAGGAGGTTCCTCTCTCATCAATGTTTCTATCTCTCTCTCCCTCTCCCTTCCTCTATCTCAATAAAAAAATCAATAAAAATATATTAATAAAAAGAAGAAGAAGAATGGGATGACTTGAACAGTGACTGCCAAAAAACAGAGAAGAAAAGATGGTGGATAATAAGCTAACATCTGTCCCAAGGGAAGCCTCCTTTGTGGCACGGCAAGCATTCGGAGACACAGATATGGCACCGTTGTCATAGCCCACAGAGCAGGGAGGTGCCAGAGCATGTTACTAACCTTCACCACAGACATAGGCCTAGAACAAGGCATTCAACTGTGCTAGAATATTTGGGAAGCAAGAAAACAA
>NW_005354291.1:869337-911623 GCF_000412655.1 Myotis brandtii | reverse complement strand
AAATGGCCAAGATGTTCCCTGCCTTTGTTGCTTCATTTACAGACAGAGCCTGTGTATGTTTGGACCACAAAAGCCCTTATAGGGAACCTTTTGTTGGTACAGTGTAGCCTCTGTACCAACTCCTGAAGCGCTGAGAAGCTGCTGGTGATGGAGAAATCATTCCTCTCAAGGGTTGGGGGCACCGTGTTCAGTTAGGTAAATACTGTTAAGGTGGAGTGGCTGACTGCAGTAACAACTAACACAATTAGAAGGATGGGCCCCCGCCGGTTTGGCGCAGTGGATAGAGTGTCAGCCTGCGGACTGAAGGGTCCCAGGTTTGATTCCGGTCAAGGGCACATACCTCAGTTGCAGGCTCCATCCCTAGTAGGGGCGGTGCAGGAGGTTCCTCTCTCATCAATGTTTCTATCTCTCTCTCCCTCTCCCTTCCTCTATCTCAATAAAAAAATCAATAAAAATATATTAATAAAAAGAAGAAGAAGAATGGGATGACTTGAACAGTGACTGCCAAAAAACAGAGAAGAAAAGATGGTGGATAATAAGCTAACATCTGTCCCAAGGGAAGCCTCCTTTGTGGCACGGCAAGCATTCGGAGACACAGATATGGCACCGTTGTCATAGCCCACAGAGCAGGGAGGTGCCAGAGCATGTTACTAACCTTCACCACAGACATAGGCCTAGAACAAGGCATTCAACTGTGCTAGAATATTTGGGAAGCAAGAAAACAAAATGAAACAAAACAGGTGAGTGCTGCACTTGTGTATAAAATTATATAAATAAATGTTTCTCTCTTGATGAAATCAGAATTTTCCCCATTTCCCCCCAGCACATTAGAATCACTTGAGGAGCTTTGAAAACGGCTGACTGCTGGGCCCTCAGACATTCTCCCACAGCAGGTCTAGGGCGGGTGGGAGAAGGGCTCTGGAATCTGCGCTGAAAATAGCCTCCCAGAGACTGCGATGCTGTTTGTCCTAATTCCATTCCATTTTGGAAATATTGATTTGAACTAATAAATAAATTGGCCGATGCCTCCCTGAGGCATTCATGCTCCAGGGCTCGCTGCTGCTTGGCTGGTGACTAGAGCCAACTGCCAGGGCTGCCCTTGGTACAGGAATAAAGTTAACATCTGTTCCAAGTCTATTGGAGCCCAAGGGAGCGGCGGGCTAGTTATCGACAAACGCATTATTAGAAGACAAGCCCCAAATCTTTCCGTCTCAGCGAGGCTGCCCCACTTTGACCCACATCGACTTTTCTTCTGAATTCTTTCAGTTCTGAGGTATTGTTCTATTGATTCAGGAACTTAATCATATCCTTGCTTATATTTTTAACATGTTGCAAGTGTATATTTCTTCTTACTAAAATGGTAGTAAACTTAAAGAAAAACAAAGTCTGTTTTATAATCCTTTTCTGTTGCACTCTTATGGACATTATTGTCTGCTTAACAGATACTTATTGACCTTGAATCACAAACAAATCCTAAAACATATATTCCATAGAACTTAAGGCCTCCATTTTTATTATCGTTTACTATATCTACATATTCCATTTTAGGGAGATTTTAACTTTCCAAAACTTTTATTCATTTATTATGTGTCAACCCTGGCACTAGTGATTCAGCTCAGGTGCACTGTGGATGTTGACAAAAACTAATGATTCATTTTAAAATTCATAGAACTGTATACCTGCAAGAAAAAGGTCAATTTTAGGAGATCATAATTTTTTTAAAAACCCACAACAAACTCTAATGACCCATATAAATTGTCTTTCTTAAAAAGTAGTTCTGTTCTGGGCTGTGTTTATCCACAGAATATAAACTCCTGAGAATCAAGAGATGAGTGCCCCTGAAGAGTGTCCACCCCTGAGGCACAGCAGATGGCCTGGAAAAGAAAGAAGCCCGAGCCCTACTGAGCACAGCCCACCAACACATTTCCAGGACTTGGGGTTAGTTACTGATGGGAGGTGACCTCTTAGGAACCAAAATTGATCACAATGTGTCCTAAAAATAGGGGGCTAAACAACAGCTTTTAACAGGATTTTCATTTGCCCGCAGATTTCTTAGGATGTAGAGGAAAAGTAGGAGCTTAAAGGTGAATAAAAGAAAATTCTTTAGCTTTCCAATTAGTAGTAAAATTAGGATTCCTAACATAAACCTGGATGATAATCCAAATTCAAGTGGTTTCCCAAAGTAATCCCATCAACCTTTTTTTGCTCCCTTCGCTTGTTACAGCTTGGATTTAATTCAAAGACTAAACTTGGAGTACCCATCCCCTACATCCACCAAGGGCAGTCTATTTGGAGATCTGACTTCAAACTGAAATAGAGTGATCTTTTGTGAAGGTTATGGCTGAAGCCTGAAGGGTGCCTGAAAGTTGTGGATATTCACATAGTTGGGAAATGAAGCTGCTTACACTGCTAACCCTTTACTAGGAAACTTGACTGTGACTAACCATAGCATCAAAAGGATATTCAGAGAACTTCATCCCACTGGTCATCTGGGTATGCCATGCCTATAAACAGGCTGCCTCCATTCTCCTTGTTTAATTAACTATTTTCCTGAGAGGCCTCTATAACTCTCATTTCTTCTTTAATAACAGAAACTTAGACTCATCAATAGTCTGATATAATTGAACCAAAATCCCAGGACTAGCACTCTACTTCAGAATAAAGATTGGGCCATCTGTCCAGTCTGTGGACCTGCTGCTGTACCCTGCCATCTGTCCTACAAGCTCCAACCAGGGCAGGACTGGGCTTCTTTCTTGATGTGCAGTCCCTCCCTAAGCATGTGCCTGGCCTGAGTAAGCAGACAGATAAATAAGAAATGCTTTAAGAAAGCAACAGAAAGAAACAGGAAAGAACATGATTAAACTGACCTTGTGGTATCCTACCAGAGTTTATATTAAGCATACTGTGAGGCCACCACTGTATTTTTGCACCTCAGGTAAAGGAGAGGAAAAAACAGAAGTATGCAATTTCAGCAAGGAAAACATCAAGTGCTGAGTAAGAATGAGGCAATGATTTTATTTTTCACTAGTGGCCCAGTGCATGGATTCGTGCACATTGAAAGGCAACTAATTAGAAGAAATATTTTAATAACATAACCCATGGCTGAAGGTGGAATCACACGGCCCCGTGAGGAATCAGGCTCCCTCCTCTCTGGTTCTGGGGTGCATCACCCGAGAACCACCGCTGCCAAGTCACCGCAGCTCAGCAGCTCCTGTGTTGAGCGTCTGCTCCCTGGTGGTCAGTGCGTGTCATAGGTACTGGTCGGCCAGTCAGACAGTCACTTAGCCATTTATATATATATATAGATATAGATAATTATTTTTTTCTATGTATGATAAGATATAACATAAAATTGACCATTTTAACTGTTTTAAGTACAGGGTGGGTCAAAAGTAGGTTTACAGTTTTGAGTACACCAAACACAGAGTTTATTCTTGTATTATTATTTATTAATTATTGTATTATTTTCCATGTGGACGACTGCAAACCTCTTGCCCCACCCACCCTATATATAGTTCAGTGGTATAAAGTGCATTTACATTGTTGTACAACCATCACCACTGTTCATCTCCAGAACTTTTGCATCATCCCATTCTGAAACTCTGCCCATTTAAACAATAATTCCTCATTTCCCTCTTCCCCAGCCACCGGCAGTCATTGTTCTATTACCTGTCTCTTTGAATTTGACTAACTCTAGCTACCTCATATAACTAGAGCCATTCATTATTTGGTCTTTTGTGACTGGCTTATTTCCCTTAGCATGTTTTCAAAGTTCATCTATCTTGCAGCAAATATCAGAATTCATACACTTTTAAGGTTGAGTAACATTCCATTGTATGTGTATATCACATTTTGTTTATCCATTTATCCATCATTGGACATTTGGGTGGTTTCTACTTTTTGGCTCTTGTGAATAATGTTGCTATAAACATTGTTTACAAGTATCTGTTTGAGTCCCTGCTTTAAATTATTTTGGGTATGAATGTAGAAGTGGAATAGAGGTAATGATCTTTTGTAAATTCTAGAACTCCTTAGTAAAGTTATGTAATGAATGAAAGTGCCACAGGGAACTCCCCCCCCTCCCCCTTTGCCATTGTTTTGGTCCCTCTTGTAGTCATTCATATTGGCTCTTCTAAATCACTGGAGCCTCAGGTCAGTTAGATGATCACAAAATTGGAGTCACTTAGGAATCTAACTCAGCATGTAAATGGGGATATGTAAGGGAGTGGGACTTACACATTAGGATGTTCATCTTCTATGGGAAATCTGGGTAGCTGCTATTTTTGGATTGAACTAAAGTTCTACTATATATATCATATAAATCCATTCCACTCTGTGTAAAACGTGATACTTTCACAATCTTATACAATCATAACTATAAAGCACTGGTTTCAATATTTTAAGCTCTTCAAATAGAGACAATAAAGAAATAATTCTATGCAATAAGTATACTATTGACAGCTAATGACTAATCTTCATCAATTTTTATATGGACTTTCTTATAAATAAATTGCTATAGAGGCCTTGACACAATGAATTTCAACCATTTTCTGACTGCTTTTTCTCCTTTACCTTAAAACAATGAAAAAGCCCTCTGCTCACTTTCTCCATTTTATGGGGGCAGGGGGGAGCTAATCTTCTTTGCCTCCCATACAACTTTTTAGTAGTAAGAATGATAAAATAAGAATTCTAAAGACTATGAGAATCTAGAATAAAAACCATGCACACCAAATCCAAAATCTTCAGTATTTCTGAAATGGACAGTGCTCATATTCCTATGAAAAAAACTATATGAAATACCCTTTAACATCTGACATCATCTATCAAATTTCACTTCTAAGTGACAGCCAAATGCCTTTGTTAGGTGAGTGATGAATCGAGTCCTTGTTTCTAGTTCAGAACACACCATATTCACCCTGCAGAGATAATCAAGCTTTGCTTCTGCCCAGGGTAGTTGTCTAATATACTCTAAAATCCTGTAGCCCTTCTAACTAGGATAAACAGGCCGAAAATATTAACTGCATCCCACGAGAATTGGGTGTATTAGGAAAATAAAACAAGATGTGTCACTTCTCTCAGTCCATTGTATCTTCATTTCTGCCATTTCCCATTATGGAGAAGCTTGTCAGCCTGGTTCCAGTTGTGACAAGAATTATACTGAAATACTCATGAGTTCCTCTATCTTCCTGCCCACCATTGTCTTGGTATCTCTGTTGCTTAGCAACAAGGCCATCTTATCTATGCAGGAGAATAACCTTTACTATTAGTTGAAAGCCCTTCTTGGTCGTTCTTTTTTTAAAAAACACACGCACACACAAAACACAAACTTTGAAACATATGCTTTTCTCACATACATTTTAAATTGCATCACTTTTTTTTTTAGCTATAAGACCACAAGAGAAAATTCACTGTGCAATTTTCAGATCTCTTCCGTATCATTTACCTCAATACCTTGCAGTCAGGCCAAATATAGAAATCTCAAAAAACAGAACACGTCTGAATGCCAAGGCATACTGTGGTTGACAGCTTCTTTTGCAGCTTGGAACTGACTCCCACCTCAAAATCCACTTCGCCTAAGCCACGGACACCAGTGAGCGGACCCTGGATGGAGGCTAGGGTGCTCTTTTGCCTTCTGAAACCAGGGAGAATAGTATAACCAAGCTCGCTGGACAAAGGTCTTTGGACATACACTGCTCACCAAAATGCCAAGGAAGTGCCTGTCAATTATCAGTAAATTGCTTTTAAGAAAAGTGAGGGAGGAGTAAAAACTAAAGAGCAAAAGTCACGTGTTCATAAGAAGGACTAAGTATGTCATTCGTTTTCTGCTCTCTTTTATACTTGTCCCTCACCCCTCTCTCAGACACACACACATACACACACAGGCAGACCGGCACTGCCATATTTTTGGTCTCTTTGCAATTGCTTAGGGGTTTGCCACACTGAACTTGGATGCTCAGGGAAAAGAGAGCACAGAGAGCTCTGAGCATGCCCAAGCCTGTTGGAAGCCACTGTGCTAGTCGAGAGGTGAATGCAGTACGATGAGTGCAGAACCGCTGTTTAAGGGCAATGCCCTGTGAGTCCCGTGCCTCTACCTTTGCCTCAGAGTTGGCAAGCTGTGTTTACTGTGGATTCAAATTCCTTCTGAGGACCAGGCACAACGATGCATCCAATATTCAATTCAAGACCCTCAGTCAACCAGCTCAAAGGTACTGAGTTGATACTGAAGGTTCCAGACGTGCTGGGCAGTCTGTTAATCAGTGCTCTTTGAATTCTTCTAGTCTCACCTAGAGCCAAAAGCAATTCCCTTTTCTTTCACTGATGATCTTGCCTTTTCCAATTCTCTCCTTGAAAAATACAGGTTGTATTTTGGATTCTGACCTTCCTTCCAAAACTGACCTACCATCCCTTTCCTAGTCAGGACAGAGGTGTGTCTAAGAGACAGCTTTCTGCTTACCATTCTTCACCTTCCTTCCCCACCATCCGCATCCGAGATCATTTGCATGTTCCTCCCACTGTCCCCAGATCAGCCTATAGCTCCTGTGGCAGCTGCAGTGGAGAGAGACCCCAGAGGACGCTTTCCATGGGGTTTCCCGCCCACGTGGGATCTAATTTATCCACTTGGACTGAGAGCTGGACATGATGTTATTAAGAAAGTGCTCAGCTACATATCTCTAGGCATGCTTGACCTCTTATTTTATAGTATGAAGCACTCCCCAGGTGAAAAGTCTATGTCCTACACTGGAATTCCTTACTTTACATGATAGACGTGTTGCCCAAAAAGGTCAATGTAAAAAAAACTTTTTCATAAACGCCACCACATTTCATATGTTCAGGAAAGAGGCTTACAATGAATCATTTCTTAAAAAATGAAATAATTCCCTTTTAAAATGCCCATCACTCCCTAATTTCATCTTTTGTAAGTAGTGATTTTCTTATTATGTTTTCATAGAATGAAGCCCACCCACATGTAATTTCATGACAACTGGAATAATTTCTATTCACACGCCTATTGAAAATGTTTCCACATTGAGGCATGCCTGAGCCCACACACACTTTTTCCAAAAAGGACTTTAAATTTTGGAGCTACACGATCATTGAGGGTAGGACCGTGCCCTATAATCCCTTGTTATTTTCAGTTTTACTAAACATAGTGTCTTACATAGAGCAGGCAAGTATTAGATATATGTTGGAAAACAAATGAATGAATCAAGCATCTGGGGTCACATATAGTAGTAGATTTGCGAAGTCTTTTAGGTTTTGTAAAAAATGAACAATACCGAAAAATAGTTGGCCACCTCAGTGCAGCTGCAACAGGGCACTGGTAATTTTTAACATTTTCAGAAAAATCTTCAAAATCATTTTTAAGGACAAAGCAAAATGAAAAATAGAATAATCCATGGAAAGTCAAAGTCTTCATTTTTCTTCATACTCTATGTTATTTTCCCCCGAAACCTATAAACTGCCTCACAACCCACTTTTGTTTTGTGCACATGTCCAGTGGTCCCCCCTTTATGTCCAGTCTCATTTCCTATAGTTTCAGTTACCCATGGTCAACTGCAATTGATCAGGGGCAAAAATATTGCATGGAAAATTACAGAAATAGACAATTTATACGTTTTAATTACACGCTGTTCTGAGTATTGTTATGACATCTCATATTGTCCTGCTCTCTCCCACCTGGGATGTGAATCATCCCTTTGTCCAGAGTAACCACACTGTATTCACTCCCTGCCTGTTAGTCACTTAGCAGCTGTCTTAGTTATCTGATGGACTATCATAGTATCACAATGCTGTGTTCAAATAACCCTTATTTTACCTAATACAGTAAATCCATATTCACATAAATTTTATTACAGTATATTATTATAATTGTTCTATCTTTATTAATCTCTTACTGTACCTAATAGGAAAAAATAGGATTTGGTATTATCTGAGATTTCAGACATTCATTGGGGTCTTGGAATGTATCCCCTGCAGATAAGGAAGATTACTGCATTGCATATCATTAATTAACATGTTTTTGTAGAAGTTTTATAAAATTTATAACACTATAGCTACTCTATAAACATTTCTGCAACTCGCTCTTTTTCACTCAACATTGTGCTTGTGAACTATCGGTTTTATGTAGAAATAAATCTGGCCATTAAAGAATCTGTTGAACAGCTTGCTGCATTTTACTTATCCATTCTCCCATCTCTGGACTCATAGGTTATTTCATTTTCGCTCTTATAAACAATATTGCAATAAACATATTTCTGTGCCTGCAAAGAACTCACCAGTCCCCAGACTTACTGTTTCATAGAATATACACAATTTCTACATTCCCAGCTATGGCCAAATTATTCCCAAAGTGTTTCTTCCCATTTATACTCCACCCACGCTGTATGAGAATTCCTTCTCCCCATCCTAGCCGACACAAACGGGACACATCTTCCTGATTATCTCACAACAGACAAGGACAATTTGTCATCAATTTTATGTCCTCTGATCAAAACAATGAAATTCAATTCCTAAATAGCTGCTAGTACAATGTCACTAATTATAAAAGGCTGTAGACTTGTTGATTTTAATACAGTGGATTCTATTTTAGAGGTAAGTGAGAGAATAAGAGCTGAGAATGATAACTTAAACAAAACTGCAGCGCATTCTTACACATTGCTGAATTTTAAAAAGAGGCCCAGATGCATGCAAACTTGTCTTAACTTGTAATGTGAGCATGTTTATAATAGTGTGGTAGAGTATCCCAACCCCAAATTATTTTCTTCAATATTTATTCTTTTAACATTTTATTGGCAAGATCCAGGTAAGCTACAAATTACCTCCCAGTAGAAATGGTGTTTGAACACCAGAAGATTTCCCAAACTCAGTACAATATCTACTTCTATAAGAAAACTAGATTGATTCTTTTTCTAATGGTTTAGAATAGTGCTGCTGAGAGAATGTGGATGGCTGCTGCCTATATGATTGTCTCTGTATAAAGATTTTTATAACTGAAAGCAACATATACCAGCTGTGGTGGTTATAAGTAGAAAAGGAAATTGTTGGAAGGCTAGAGAAGTGAGTTTGAAAAAGTCCTCAAGGAACCAGGATTTCTGGAACAACTATGACCAAAGGATAAACAGATAGTCTTTATAAGATTCCACTACTGGAGAAAATCAAGACTAATTGTTTAAACAATTTGCCCCAATCACCTAAGATTCAAAACCTGGGAGAAAAAGGAACATTGGCTTAGCTTAGATCACATGTCCACCTCTTGCTCAGAGGAAAAGTCACCTTGAATAAAGTTACACACACAAAAAAAAAGAATGCGTTGGAAAAAAGCTTATTTCCATGAACAAAATAAGGGATAATCTAGTTAAAATAGAGAGGATTGGATGTTGACTGGCAGGAAATAACCAATATCTGTTACATGCCAGGAATGATCGACACAGACATGGTCGCAGTACTCCAAAGGACTTGCACAAGCCATTGAGCCTGCAACTATCACTTGAGTAGGTTTGTTTGATTCCACCAAACTGTAATACCTTCCATCACAGCCACTTGCCCCCCAAGTATCCAGAAGAATGTGTTGTAAAGAAGTGAATCTATTTCTTCAAAACTGTACTTAATTATCCTTTGCCCTACCAACACTGTCTTCCTATGAGTCTCCCAGTACTTGCTAATGGTGCCAACGAAGTCTTAAACTCTAGAACCATCTTACTTTTCCTTCTTTCTTGGCTTGTCAGTTTTGAATCCCTTCTCATTGGCTCTCTCTCTTTTCTTCAATCACCACCTTTATAACCTGCCTGTGTTGATTTTAGTTAAGTCTTTTACTGCTCCTCATCTAAACTATTGTGCTAGTCTTCTAGCTGATGATGCTAGCACTAGATGACTTTTCCTAAGTACCTGTGTTGATTTTAGTTAAGTCTTTTACTGCTCCTCATCTAAACTATTGTGCTAGTCTTCTCGCATTGTCTGCGAGAGGAGAAGGATGGTTCTTCTCTAGGGAGAATAGCCCTTGTCCATTTTTCTCCATGGCCACATATGGAATGGACACAATGGGGAGATGGTTCTGTGGTCTGTGCCTCTTGAGTAACCCACTTCCCAGATTGGTGGACTGCTGCAGAATCAGACTGTCAAGAACATGGGCAGCGTGAAACATTTGATCTTTTTCATAGGGCACTACAAAGGAATGTGACACCTCCAATTCCTTCTGTTCTGTTTTGTGTTGTGTTTCCTCATGACACAGTCAGGGCTCAGGTCCCAGGAGAGAATGTTCCACTGGCTTCATTTTGGTCATGCATTCACCCTTGAGTGTGAACTGGGGTTCCCTGGGAGCCACATTGCGTGGATAGGGGATGGGGTAGAACCCCTGACAGAAATTGGGTTTCTGCTGGAAATAGGGTGGTGGATGTTGGCTAAGTAAAAGCAACAATGTCCACCCAGAAGATGTTACTATATGTAGTTCTGGTTCCTTTTTATAATCTGTGGCTGCCTCTGTATTACATTTACTGTGAGAAAATCAAGAGTTAATACCCTTACCTGAGAAATCCAATTATTTAGGTAATACATCAACAAAGTTTTCAAACTCCTTTCCACTTAGCTGTGCATAGTTCTGGCTGTGGTCAGACAAGGAATTTATTATAATAATGACCTTTTAACACAGCTTAAGCTCCTATCCCTGCAGGGGTAAGCAACATGAAAATATTAAAATGCTGTAGTCAGCATGACATGATCTTGGCACAACTTCTCCTCCTCAAGGGCCCATATGTTCCTGGTTATTGTTCTTCAATTAATCATGCATTCTTTCAGAACTGGCATCTCATGATGATTTATATCATTCACCTGCCTCTTTGGGGGGGGGGGTCACACTTATGCAGTTAGCAAATGTTTATTGAGTGCCTACTAAGACTGTGCTACACAGATGGCTTCTAGTAGGCACACAATAATCATTTGATGAACTAATGAGTACAATGTGGGCAGTGTGAAATGAATTAGACTTAGGTCTTGTGCACAAAGATCTATGGTCCGGGAAGAGAGATATAAAATACCAGGACATGCATAGCTGTCATACAAGGTAGAACATAAGAAAGACCAAAAAAGGCAACAGAAATTCAGAAGAAAGAGAGCTTACTTCTAACAAGGGCAGTGTATTAGTTTGCTGGGGTTGCCATAACAAAGCACTGCAGATTGGGTGGCTTAACCAACAGAATTAATTTTCTCACAATTCTGGAAGCTGCAAGTCTGAGATCAAGGTGTCAGCAGGGTTGATTTCTTCTGATGCCTCTCTCTTTGGCTTGTAAATGGTTGTCTCATATCTGTGTTTTCACATGGTCTTTTCCTCTGTGTCCTAATCTTTTCTTCTTATAATGATGCCAGTCATATTGGATTGGGGCCCACCCATATGACTTCATTTACCTTAATCACCTCTTTAAGGATCCAACTTCTAATACAGTCATATTCTGAGGCAGTAAGGGTTAAGACTTCAAAATGTGAATTTGGGGGGGCGGGGATAATTCAGCCCATAGCAGGTAGTAAGGGATAGATTCATGAGGGAGGCAGCTTGGGTTGTGTTCCCCTCTAATTCAGATTTGGAATAATCAGTGTGTAACATTACCCCTGCCAAAATAGTAGAATTAGGATTAGACACACAACCTAAACAGAGCCAGAGAGACATGGTGGGTTTCCACTGACCAAGCCTGAACCTGAAAGTGTGAAGGCTGGAACTGACATAGACTTCATCTTCTTTTAAATAACAGATTTATTGAAATATGATTGATATGCCATATAGTTACTCATTTAAAATATACAATTCAATGTTTTTAGTATGTTCACAGTGTTGTGCAACCATCAGTTTTAGAACATTTTCATCACCTCTCCCCTCAAAATGCCATACCCCTTAGCAGTCACACGTCAGTTCTCCAAACCCTCTCTCCAGACCTAGGGGATTATTAATTAATCTCCTGTCTCTATAGGTTTCCCTATTTTGGACATTTCATATGAATAGAATCATACAATGGTAGACTTCTTAAAATCACAAGGAGGAAAAATCTCATTGGCAAATGAATCTTACTCAGTGAAAGCCAGAATGAACAGATGCGGAAATGGGGAATTAGGTCCTAATGCAGGGGTGGGCAACCCCTGGCACGAGTGCCAAACATGGCACGCCAGTAACTTTTGCTGGCACGCGAAACCTTCTCTTATAATCTTCCATTTACAATTTTTTTCTTAACATCGACTTTTTTATTTTTCAGATAAAGACAGTGTAGGTGCATCTTAGATAAATAAATAATTTTACATAACAAGTTATCTTAAAGACCATAGACATGGATTGATGAGAGAGGGGAAGAGCAATTTCTATGCCTCTGCCTTAACTCTCCCTGCCTTCCTAGATCTGACCAGTGTTTTGGTTTCATCCACATATGCTTGTGAATCTTTGTTCTCAGTGATGAATTTTGTTAAGTCTCGTAATAGGAGTAGCCTGACAGATGGAAGTAGTAGCTCATGCATATCTTTGAAGGTCACGAAATATAAACCTGATGTAAAATCTCTGTCATCAGTGATGCAGCAGCAAAAGTCCCACTGATAATATCAAACGGAGTCATAAAGTTTTCTGTCGGACTATCAGTGCACATGTATACATTAAAAAATAAGTGTATTTTTCATCATCATATACTGTGTTTTTGTCTCTCGAATGAATTTTATTATTTCTTCAAGGTTCTTCACATACATACACCTTAAGAGATATCAAGTAGGCGTAACATGTTCTCAAAAAATTAGGGTTGGCACGCAGAAGAATTTTGAGTCAGAGATTTTGCTGGTTTTGGCACGCACTCACAAAAAGGTTGCCCACCCCTGTCCTAATGCATAATTTGAGCCAAGTCAAGCTATATGAACCCAGTCCTACCCTTCAGTTTCTCCAGTCTTTTTTGTGGTTTAGTTTCTATTCAAACAAATTAAAATTTGATTTATTTTGTCACTGTCACCACAAGGGTCCTGGTTGGTAAACACTCCAAACAAGGCTTTCGTGGGTCAGGTGGTTAAAATCTTAACAGGGGAAGATGTATTGAGAAGGGGTTAGAAAACGAGAGCTGTGAAACACTTTAATACATCAGGTGAATAATTTTGCATTTTGAAGAGCAATAGTAATAATTACAATTAGGTCTGATTTAATTATAAGGGGAACTAATAAGTGAAGCAGAAAACTGTAAGTTTGCCACTTGCTCCCATTTGGAGCCAACCTCCTCAACTTGAAGAGCACATATTTGCATAATTGGTTCCTTTGTTCTTTTACTTGCTTCAAGTTAAGTGTCTGAGAATAATACCACTCTATTGTTTCCACTGATATATACCATAGAGATAACTTTCTTCTTGACAGCAGACCACTAAACTTATCATTGTCATTACCGAATTTAATTAGTATAGCAAAGGTGCAGATAAAACCTTTGGAAAAGACAGAACCCAAAAATCATCACTTCTGTCCCTTTTTGTCATACGATTATTCCAGAGGATGGAGCTGAGAGGACTCTGGGAAAGTTAACATCACTTTAAAATCATAAAATATTTGTCAAAACTTGGATCAGACATTCTGGGACTCTCATAGAACCAGGGACACTTCTCTTATATACTGGCAGGATAATTTTTTTTTTAATTATCAAGACTTCTGAAATGTCATGATTACCAGAAAAGGGTAGAAATAGTTCTGGCTCCTACAAGAATATTATTATTTAATAGACTTAGTTTTCAAAATTCTGGACACCTAAACACCTAACTGCCCAATTATAAAAGTACATTTTAATACTTCTACTTGTTAAAATACTTAGCAGTTATTTCTTAAAACCTTTAGGAAGGCTTTTTGTAAAACATAAAATAATGGAATATTAAATGTACAAAAATCAGCTGTGGAAATTGTAAACACAGCATGACTTCAATTATATAAAATGAAAGCAAAATAGTAGAGAAAGGCTCTAAAAATGACATCAAAATATTAACAGAGGTATTGGTGATTGGGTGGGGGCACGGTGGGTATTTTTTTCTTTCTAGTTACAGGTGTTTTCCAATTTCTCTTTAATAAGCATGAATTGCTTTCATAATCACTATTACATATAAAATCTGTGCATTCCACAATTTGACCTTCAATAATTTAAAAAATAGTTATTTTTAAAAATCAGAGAATGATTTAACCCACGATACTAAACAATAAATATCTTGGTCAAAGGAAGTTACAGTCATTTGTCATTATTTTATGAGCACTGCTCACATCTGTGGTAGGTGCTCATTCATTATCAAGTGCTTCTGGATTAGAAAGAAAAATTACTTCCCAGGATCACATATGAGTGGGACCTAGAGAACTGCAGATCTCATCACAGCCTGTCCAAGTAGCAGTTATAGGCGGCTCATATAGGACATGCTTTACCGTGTGTGTGTGTGTGTGTGTGTGTGTGTGTGTGTGTGTCCTTCCTTAATGCTTCCATTTTCTTCTTCGGCATCCATTGCCCTCCTCAGGGGCCTTGGCTCGTCTACTCAGGGCAGAAATCATCACTCTGATCCAAAAAGGGAATGACTTGCTATTATCCTTTAAACTTAGTGGAATCCATTCAATGCAGTTGTCTAACTCTATTAAATATTTAAGTGTTAATAGTATTTATGTCTAACAGTGAGAGAAAGTATCTCCAATTAAGGGAATTCGAGGTGATGTTGAACAGGTAGCTTAGATGGGGGGCGGGGAGGGCGGGAGGTTGTCAGGGGAAATAACTCCTTGTCCCTGGAATCAGACTAAATCTGCAATTTGGATAAATACAAAATAGCTTCAGTTTCCATTCGGTACTTAGGAAGGCCTGCGGACATTGTCATTCACCTTTTCGCCCTCTTATTCTGAACCTCACACGTCCCTCTCCATCCTTGGGCCATTACACGAACCCAAGTTTCTTCTTGAACTGATGCCCACCACTTTGATCTAAGTTGCTTTTGAGTAGAAAAGTAAATTTGTTTAAAAAAATATGTTTTAATTGATTTTTAGAGATAGAGGAAAGGAGAGGGAGAGAGATATCCCGATGAGAAAGAAACATCGATCGCTGCCTCCTGCACACCCACTACAGGGGATCAAGGCCTCAACCCAACCATGTGCCCTGACCGGGAATGGAACCACTAAGCCACACCGACTGGACAGAAAAGTAAATAGAAACACAGCTTTTATAGTTTGTTGTTTATATATCTTAGCTGCTCAGAACTCCAGGAAAGGGCTGTAAGTCATATTCTGCAGAACATACCTCCTAAGCCTCATAACTTATTACAGACAAATGACCACTGTCCTCAGAGTCCTGTGAATCTCAGACAATAGTTGGCTCCTGCATTAATAGGGTAGAAGTGTGCATGGAGACTTGGACAGCTTAGGAGTGAACAGCAGGAGTAAACAAGAACACCCCCAACCCTGTCGTGAAATCTTGGCCACTGTGGGAGAGCAGCTGGGCTGCCTTTGGTTGAATGCAGTTTGCCAGAAATCAATTAGCCACAGGTAGGAACAATGGTCTCTCTTTCTTCAAGGAATTTAGTTTGGAATTTTTACTTCATTGGGTTTTTATGCACAATTTGTAATAGAAATGCAAATCCTCAGGGCCTCTGCTTAGAACACTTGCCACCCATATTTTGATGTCTCTAGCACTTACCATTCAGGTCTCAGCTCAAGTGTCATTGCCTTGGAGAGGCCTGCCCTGATGACCCAACTTAAAGGAGCGCTCCCAGCCTCACGCTCTCTGTCACACTAGCCTGTTGTACAACCTTCATGACATTTGCAACTACATGAAGTCCATCTGTTTGTTTGGTTTATATGGTTGTCTGTCGCCCTTCACCAGATTGTAAGCTCCACAAGCCCAGAAACTTTGTCACCATTGTAACTTATGTGTTTAGAATAATACCTGGAACTTTCTAAGTGCTCAATAAATTTATTGGTCAGAGTATTGGAGATTCAAAAAGTCATTCAATAATGTAAAATGGTGCAGTCACTTTGGAAAACACTGGCAATTCCTCAAAAGATTACATGTAGAGTTATCATATGCTCTAGAAATTCCATTCCTAGGTATATACCAAAGACAAATGAAAACATATGCCACAGAACTTGTACATGAATGATAATTATCCATATACAAAAGAATAGAAATAACCTAAATTTCTATCAGCTGATGAATAAATAAGATATGATCTCTTCATACAATGGAATATCATTTGGCAACAGAAAGGAATGAAAACATGTTACAAAATGAATAAACTTTAAAATATTAAGCTAAGTCAAAATGCCATTCACAAAGACCACATATTATCTGATTCCATTTCTATGAAATGTCAAGAATAGGCATATCTTTGAGACCGAGAGTAGATTAGTGAACACCTAGAAATGTAGAAGTTGGCCAGAAATGGGAAGAGATGGCTAATGGATACAGGGATGATTAAAATGTTCTAGAATTGATTATGGTGAATACACTAAAAGCCATTGCATTGTACACTCTAAGTGATTGAAGAGTACAATACATGAATTATATCTCAATAAAGCTATTATTTTTAAAAATGATTTAATATGCATGATTCCTAAAATTGTTTACTTATTCAATCTTTCAACATGTATTCATCACTCGCATTGCAACAGGCTCGGTGCTAAATCAGGAAAATCACAGGTCAACAACTATGGGTTCTACCTTAAAGAAGAAATAATCAATTGAAACATTGTAGTCTCTAGACCAACTCCATACCTTATTTCACATTCTGTAGGAGAAGTCTGATGATAAGAAATGGCGTGTAGTGGAGAATGCTATCTGTTAAGTCCACATTACCTTTTTCTCAGACACACAACTAGATTACATTTCTTAGCTTCCCTTGAAGATGGGTAGCCTCGTAACTTAGCTTTAGCTAACAGTCTGGGAAAGTAGGTAATATAGCAGTTTCAATTCTGGCACATAAAATCTTGCTTTGTCTGCTCGCCCATGCATTTCTTCCCTTCTGCCATTGGAATGAAAATGAGTGTGTGTGCTGATCCTGGAAGTCACATCTTGAAGATGGCAGAATCTTCATCTACGTGGGTCCCTGAATGACTACATAGTGCAAACCTCCCAACCTGACCCATAATTGCAGTGTTATGCTAGGAAAAAATAAAACTCTAATTCTAAAGCAACATTTAGTGTTAACCTAACTAACACTCTAGAGTATAACTACAAAGACAGAAATATTGCACATTATGAAGCCTCTTCCAGTTCTTTAAAAATATATGCTTGTAGGTGCTATCTTCCTTCAGATACGAAGTGATAATTTTACCAGGCTTTGATTAGACATGAGTTATTCCTTTATTACTTAAAACCTGGTTTGGTTTGGTTTATTTATTTATTTATTTATTTATTTATTTGAGGACTCCTACTACTTCAGCAATCAGGTACCTGGAAAGATACTGACAGGGGAGAGTGTACTTGTGGTTAAATACAGTGGTACAGGAAAATAATGGTATCAACTTCTTAGCAAAAGCGTTGTCTCCTCCTGTCTCCCCCATATCCCTTCCTGATTTATTTTCCCATTTTAGCTTTCCTTCTTTACTACATTATGACTAACCTTGATCGTAATTTAAACCTGATTCCATTCATTTCATCATCCTAGATGACAAAGGACACTCTTTGGGGTGGATTCTAACTCAGGGACTACAAACAACTTTTTACATTTGTTTTACATTTGGACAAAATTGATCATTACTTTCCATTGTAATTTCCGTATTTACTGCAAAGCCCCAAATTCTTTCACCTGCACAGAAATAAGAGATGGTGGAGTTAAGTCAACAAGGACAATTCTGCTACCCTTTATAAGCCACTGGTATTTAGACCTGTGCTCTTGCCATCAGAGGGCCAAGAGAAGAGGAGGAAGAACATGGGAGAAAATATATCGAACCAGGTGGCACCAAGGAACTCTACTAAGATAAAAGATATATATATATATAAAATGTGTGGTATTTCATCTCTGGAATGATATACATCTCTAGGTAATAACAGGGATTATCTCTGGGGAATGGAAGTATAAGTTCTTAATTCTTCCATATGCTTAAATGGATTTTCTCCAAAATAAATTACACTTTCACCAAGAAAATGCATTTTCAAAGCATGCAGTGGGATAACCAAGAACATTTTTATCTTGTGCTCATTTATTTTCAGATTTAAAAACTCAATCCCTCATGTGTAAATAAGCTCACGACAATCCTGGTTTCCGCCCAATGTCCCCACATGAATAAGACTCCCCTCTTCCATTCTCAAAAGGATTCCAGTTTGAAAGAAAAAATTATGATCATTTCACTTCTGGGATATAAGATCACAAGATTTGAAGCATGTGTGTGAAGCAATCGGTATAAAGAGAAACTAGATCTGTGAGTAATTTCATAATTCATCAGTTCAAAATCTGGATTTTCTCTAATCCAGAAAATGATTCTTACAAAACCTGAAGGACGCTTGCCTGCACAGATTCCACACTTGCATGATTTAACTGTCTGAATGAGTTGGGGAAATGACCACAGCATTCCTGGCCATTGATGTTTACCATAGGGCTGAGAGTCCACGGGTCAAATGAAATATTTTAGGGGGAAAAGTGTTCAAGAAGGCAAATATCTATGATAAAAGAATTGCTCTTAAAATTATATTTTCTTTCCTTTGTGGCTTTTACATAACTGCGAACAACCTAAAGATTTGGGGACCAAGAAGAGGCTTCAGATGGAAGCAGCACTGATCTTGTCTGCGAGTTTAGTGGAGTGATGCCTTTGCAAATCCACTGCCAGGCCCATTGACACTCTCCCAGCGGGAACCAGCAGGCTCGGAATGCGAGCTTTTCAAATGTAAAGTAGGGTGTTTTAGCCCCCTACCTTCTTCTCTCAGAGAGCAGACAACTTCAAGTCTTAAAAATTCAACCCTGAATTGTTACAAGGGCATTTGTAAGGGCTGAGTACAGCTTGGGCTGCAAGCCATGGTCTTTATTCAGGCTAAAGCCCCAGGAGGCAGGAGATGGATTTGTATAAGCTGGGAGTTCTATATTTTCCTGAATCCTCTTTAACTGTTACTAACACTATACTGGAATCTGATAGGGAAACTTTTACTTAATCCTAGAGATAGCAGAGTTAGTCTGATCCTCTGTGCTTTCTAAGTTAGATGTGGGAAAATAACTTCATAATAAAGAAAAATCTCCCTTTACCCATGTATTTTGGAAATGGGGGTCATTCCACGGAGTTGTGAGAAAAGCATTTCGGCCCTGGCTGGGTGGCATAGTTGGTTGGAGCATCAGCCCATACACCAAAAGGTTGCAGGTTCGATTCCTGGTCAGGCACATACCTAGGTTGTGGGTTCCATCCCTGATCTGGGCACATATAGGTCTGTCTATCTATCTATCTATCTATCTATCTATCTATCTATCTATCTATCTATCTATCTCAACATATACCTAGGGGAGGTAAGATAGAGTGGGATAGAAATAAAAGACTGCCCCCAGGTTCTCGGTGTCTCATCTCCATCTGTCCTGCTGTGGAAGAAGTCCAGCCTTGACTTCATCAAGCTTAGAAGTAAGACCCAGAAATTCTGTGCCATTGGTTCTTGGTTCAGTGCAGTCTCTGTCCCCATCCCACTAGCTTAGCCTGTGTTCCTGACTGCACCCTCTCTCCGTGCTGCGTTGCCCTACCTAGTACTCAGGCTTGGGCTTGGCCCCTGCTTGCACCCCACATGGCTGCTGGACCCGCATTTTGGAGCCCGTGCTTGGGGCCCACGGGGTACTAGGACTGCTACTAGAACCTCATGGCTGCTGCGCACCAGTGAACTGGAGAATGAATGGGGGTTACCAGGGCAGAGGCCTCCGTTAAGCTTAGATTAGATTAGATTACCTGGGCTTGGGAAGAAGCGGCTCTCTTTCAAACTAACCAATTTCCCAATCCTTCCTGGGCTTGTACTGGGCTCTCCCCATAACCAATCCATTTCCTAGACTTTCCAGGGTTCTGTGTCCCTTATCCAATAGGATTCTTTTCCCAGGCCAGGCACCTCCCCTTTATGGTTGTCATCCTGGCTCCTACTGGGCATGCACCCAGCCAAGGAATCCCCCTGCTGCTTTATCCCTCCCCCTCATAATTCTGCTAATGGTCAGTAACACACCCTTCCTGCCCTCTTTGGGGGGAACTGGGTCCCAGGGGCAAAGGATGAAGGGGTCCAGTAAGAATGCTACCTAGTGATGCAAGCTTATTGTCTGACTCAGCTCCCTAGTTTATGATGTTTAATGTCTGATTCCCTTTGGTTCCTTCCTTTATTTATAACTAACTAGCTAACTATGCTAACAATTAAATTTTTTAAAAGGGAAAAATTCTAACATGTTAAATTTCTCATATCATTTAGTTTCTAGCTACTTGGAGAGTCCAACACAATGGGAAAAAAAAGAAGACAGGAAGGGAAGGATGGAGGATAAGAAAAGTAAATTTAAAAAAAAAGGAAAATGTAAGGAACAAATCGCTGATTCAATTACCAGGGGAAATAACTAAGGTACACTGAGAACTTGTTTTTTACATGCCAGAGTTACCAATGCTCCTATAAGTTTAAGGGATTTCATCCAGAAGTATAGTTTTTCTTGCACTGTGATTTTCTTGAAGACAACTTGAAAGACAGTGGAAACACAGAAATAATTTTCTGCCAATCAGAAGTGACAGCAATCCCAGGAGAGAGTTAATCATTTCTTTAGGAGCTGAGTGGAGTCCACAGCGGCAGATCTGCCCCAGAATCTGTGAGTCTGTGTCAAGCTCTAAATACTACTGTAGCATTAGCGCTTACGTTGGGGTAGTGACACACAATGAAGCAATCAGATCCAGTATTAAATTCTTTGGAAAGAGCTGACTGCTCAAGGACTAACACAATGTGAATTAAATTATGCTGTGGTCCCAGAGGAACTGGGCGATAGGAATTTATGCTGTGACTCTTGGAACAACTCTGTCTTGGGCAGGGGCAGTGGCAGGGTAGGGGCAGGGGCAGGGGCAGTGGCAGGGCAGGGGCAGGGCAGCGGCGGCAGCAGGGGCCAGAGAGTGACCTCAGTCTTCCTGGTGTGGAGCTGGAGAATAATTTATGTGCCAGGAGGGAGAAGTGTTTCTCCTTTCCCTGAAACACAGACTATTTTTAACTCTCTCGGTTGAGAAAATTCTGACTTCTGGCTCAGGCACCTTTTAGATGAACATGCTTCCTAAAATTGAAATGACTCGTTAGGCTCTGTCCTTGGAGTGGGCTGCAGCAGCCTCTGAAGAAGTCCCTCCAGCCACCCACACACTAGATAACTAGTGTGACTGAGGGGCTGTCAGGGGAAAAACCCAGAGCAGAACAAAGTGTGAACTTCCTTATCACTGAAAAAAGGCTTTTGTGACCAAAAGGTGAAAGAGTGCAGAAAAAATCCAACTTGTTTTTGTTGTTGCTTTCTTTCCACTTTATATGCTCAGAGAACTGCTTTGTTTTCAGCCCTCTTCTTCTTCTTCTTTTTTTTTTTTAATATGGAGGGGGAAGGGAATTTGGCGTTAATAGGAACATTTCAAACCTGAATTGTTACAAGAGCATTTATTTGTAAGGGCTGAGTCTCAGCAAAGGTGGTGAGAGAGTAAGAAATGTGAGCTCCATTTGACAGAAAAGCAATTTCCATCTTGGCATTTCGGAAAGGAGAAGAAAGGAGCGAGGCAGCATTCCCCCGACTGCTCTGTGCAGGGTGTTAGTACATCAATGATCTCATTTAACGGATTTTGACTCAGTGACAGAAAACACGGGCAGTGAACAAATCCCAGCTCGCACACATAGGAGATGAAAAGTTCCCAAAGGCCGCTGGTTGAGATGGACAGTGAGAGACAACAAGTACATTTGCCGTGGACATGACCACAAAACATTTCCCCAATAGGTTTTTTTCTGCTATGTTGGTAGCATAGCATTCAGCCTACTGGGAACATTAAAAAAAAAAAAGAGAGAGAGAGAGAGAGAACAAGTAAAGGGGTTGATATGGGAAAAAAGGTGGAAATGCCTGGAGGGAAATGGGTGTCTATAGAAAGTATCTATCTGCCCATGCCAACTTCCCCAGATGGCCCAGAGCCCTGGAAAGCTGGCTTTGGTTCAAGTTGTCCAGGAAACATCATAAGCCTGCAGCAGTTTTTCAGACAGGAATTTATACCTTTATTCAGAATGGACCACTTGTGGCCTCGTTTACATAATGTGGGCTGCTGGTCTCATTCACCTTTCTATGCCTAGCACCTGACTGGACACCTAGCAAATAAAGCAGCTCAACAAATGCTTATTGAATTAGCGCCATGAAGGGTTAAACAAAATATGTCTTATTTGAAAACCGGCAGACTCTTTCACAGTAAATTTTGTCTTAGGAATAGCTAAAAAAGAGAAAACTGAAGACTGAGAAGAGGGGGAAAGACACGGTGATTTAGATGATACCACAGGAATGAAGAATTCTGCAAAGCAACATGGGCACTGGGTGAGAAAAAGGAGGCTGAAGGAAAGTATATTTTGATGGCCTGGAACTGAGCTCCTGGGAAACGTCTGGAATTTAAATAGCAGCTTTTCTGTGCTGGGCTTGCAGGTACAATGGAATAATAAGTTCTTTCTCCTCTCCTGGAGCTCACATTCAGATGGGGAGACTGACATTAAACATGCACTGAAGGTAAATACAGATGTAGCCAGGGTGTGTGGTGAGGGTGGTGATAGTGGTGGTGATGGTGATGGCGGCAGTGGCTGTGGTGGTGGTGGTGATGGTGGTGGTACATTAGGTGGTGGTGATGGTGATGGTGATGGTGATGGTAGGGATGGTGGTGGTGGTGATGACAGAGGCTGTGGTGGTGATAGTGATGGTGGTAATGATGGTGGTGATGGTGGTGGAGGTGATGGTATAGAGGTGGTGGTGATGGTGATGGTGATGGTAATGGTGATGGTAGGGATGGTGGTGGTAGTGATGGCAGTGGCTGTGGTGGTGGTAGTGATGGCGGTGATGATGGTGGTGATGGTGGTGGAGGTGATGGTATAGAGGTAATGGTGATGGTGGTGATGGTGGTGGTAGTGGTGATGGTGATGGTGGTGGTGATGGTGGTGATGGTGGTGTGTGTGTACAGAAAGCAGCTGTCGCTCCGGACAGGGTGACTCATGGCAGCCATAGAAGCCATGTGACTTCATCCTGTATGTATGTCCTCTAGCATGAGACCACTGAGGATAAAACATATGCTGCTTGATTTTGTACACTGCAGATAAGAGGCAGAATAAAGCTGTCATGTAAATATGTCAAATCCTTTTTTGGGGGAGGGAACAAAACAAAGCTGAGTAAAAATAAAACGTTGTGGGTTTATTTTTTGGCATAGGGGGATTTTAATCTATTCATTCTAGCCCTATGTACTTACTCCTAATATGTTCCAGACACCATGTTCGCTCTAATAAATAAGAGATGCAATCCTTGATCTCACAGAATTTAAAATGTACAAACTTAGACCAGGGCTCACAAACTCCAGTGCCTGTGCAAGGAGCACCAGTTAGCCATTGTGGCCAACTGGCGGGTGTTCATCTTGTCCAGGGGGCAAACCACATCTCACTTCCCGGGGCTGTTGCCATCAGCCAGGCAGACTTACTATCACCAGGTGTAATTTTCATAGAAGCTAAAAATCCATATTTTTATATGAAATGTTCTAGCTTTTTAAATGTTTCCAATAAATTCAAATTTTCCTAAACATTGTGTGGGCCAAACACAGCACCATCTACAGTCCGTAAGTGGCCTATAGTCCGTCAATTTGTCACTTCTGTGTTAAACAATTCTAACAAATCATTATGACAAAAAGAATAATCCAGGCACAACCTGAAGCTGGAAAGGGGGTCCCTACACTGGTCTAGAAATGTTTCCAGGCACATCTACATCAAAGTTACTGTGTGGAGGAGAGAGCTGCTCACGTTATTTGATTTTTATTTCCACTTGACTTTTATGGTTAGGTACTGTTTTGAGATTCCTTTTGCTCTCCCTGTATTTTTCCCTATTCTTTCCACTAATTCAAATTGGTCTTCGACTTTCTGTGTTATTGCCTCAGAGGAAATGTGTCAGGACCAAGGTGGAATTATTTTGCAAATCTTTCTGGCTTTCATTTTTCAAGGCATCAAACCTAAGGAGTAATTTGCAGAAGAGGTTAATGGAAGAAGAATTTTCCAATATAGACAGTCTTGAATAACCAAAGGACAAAAAATAGCACTTACTTACTGACCCACGCAACAAAGAAATTCCTCCTAGACTAGAAAGAGGAGAAGGGAAAGAAGAAATAATCATGGGGTTCAGAGCAGTGAGGATTCCAGCTCTGCCTCTTGCTGATGCAGTCACTGGTACATCGAGGCAGAGGGGTCTGTAGGCAGCTGAGAGAATACAGCGGTACCCCAAGAATTCGGTGGAAATGACATCTCCTAGTTTCCCGTGATTATGACAAAAGAACCTTTGCATCTTCCCTGACACTAGAAAAGATCTTGGAACCATGGCACAGCTCTAAGGGGAGGGGAGAGCCGCAGTGGCAACCAAGTGAGGTTTTCTTTCTCCGCATCAGTGGCTAAAGTTAAAAACAAATTGAGCCACAAAATCTGAGGATGTGGCCTGAAATTCACACCTACTACTGCTTTTAGTTATAGACATCACATGCTAAAGTGTTGATGTTTTCATATAAATTCCTTTGGAATCCTTCTTTTTAAAATACAGATATGGCACATATTTTTATTTTTTGTCAGTAATTCTATGTCCAGACCCTGAAAGACTCCAAAGACAGTCCCTGCTGTACCCCTTCCAGAAATTCAGGTGCAGGATACTTTTGTCCTTTGGAGGAAATCTTCTCTAACCTTGACTTCAGGGAGCAAAATTTTAGCTTAAATTGTGGCCATAGCCTGGCCAGTACGGCTCCTTGCTTAAGCATTGACCTATGAACCAGGAGGTCAGGCTTTGATTCCCCGTCAGGGCACATGCCCAGGTTGTGGGCTCGATCCCCAGTGGGGGGCGTGCAGAAGGCAACTGATCGATGATTCTCTCTCATCATTGATGTTTCTATCTCTCTCTCCCTCTCCCTTCCTCTCTGAAATCAATAAAAATATATTTTTTAAAAAAACTGTGGCCATAAAATACACATACATGTGCCATCCAATCATTTGCTATCTGTCATGGGTTCCAAAGCCAGTTGGTAAGCTTAAGAAAATAAAGACCTTTACTGCTAGTACCATTGCAAGACATCTAGAGTTGCTGTGATAGACAGTAGCATTTGGAGCCTCTGAATTTCTCTTACTTTTAAATAGATTCTCAGAGAGATATTTCAAGTTCTAGAGTCAGATCAAAGAGAAATCCTCCCAGGTGAGCATTGTTCAAAATTAATAGGCTTCAGGAGTTCTCTTGAACAAAAGAATCATAAGCATTATCTAAGTTTTACTATAATAGTCTTTAAGGATTAAATTTGGTCATGGAAAAGTACCATCAAGGTTATTTTACATTATACGCCTTTGGTAAGTTTATAAAAGTATAATTATGTCATAAATGTCTTTGTGCATAATTCATGTATACATATGAAAACAACAATGTCATTTAATAACAATGAATAATATGGAATTTTCACCCACATCCATTTACCTCTTCGTTTTCAAATTGCTTTTTCATGCTTGGGTTTATTAATGTCTTGGGTTTATTCTGTACTCTATTGAATTTATTAAGCCCAAAGAAAGAATAAAGAAGGAGATAATACAGGATAAGTGAAGAAAATAATAAAATAAAAAACAAAGACATAGAAAGAATTCTCCAAGTCAAAAGTTGCTTCTTTAAATAAATAAAATTAGCAAACATACTTTACAATATTTCTTGGTCTATTCATTATTTAGAGTGCCTTAAAAATATCCCACTCCAATAGGTCAATTTTTAAAATCTATTTTGAATTTTTTTTACTAGCATTTACAAGCTTAAGTTTAATTTCTTTTTTTAACTAAACCTTTAAATCAATAGGTAGTGAGCCTCCTCATCATTAAGGAATATTTTTATCAAAGTTTTTTTTTAATAAAATGTAGCCACAGTAGCTCTCTTTTTGTTTAGTGCTTTTCCAGTTATCTTTTTTTCATTGTTTTACTTTAAATCTTTTTTAATCTTTTCAGTTTATGTGTATCTTTGGTAAACACCATACAGCTGGAATTCTAATGTGATCATTCTGAAATATACTCATTGTCTGGATTCCAGACACATAAAATGATTCGGGGGCTCATCTTGGCAAAATACACTAAATAAAGAATGGAAAGTAGAGGAACGCTTTATTCAGAGGATATAGAATTACTGAAATCAGCCATTTCAAATATTTCAATAATAAACTAAAAAGGCTGGTTAATAATTATGTATACCAGGATAGTGAAGGGGAGCTGGTTAGGATCCTGACCACCAAACCTATGTTTAGAGGGAAAGCCAAGCCATGCCCCTGTTTCAAAACCTCTGAGAAAAGCCTGCTTCTAGCCAGCATAGTCCGCAGGTATGGGAGGTAGATACACGAATTTAACCGAGGAGAGAAATTAGTTTAATCTCTATCTAGGAAGAAAGGAATGCATTTAGTCATGTATATTCTGCATTAAAAAGTCCTCATTAAAATGTTTGGGAATGTGGACCCAGCCTTTTTATTATGGCTCTCCCTCCATAAAAACATTCTTAAGGAGAATGTTCAAAAATGATTTTGTTATCATCTAAGTTTAGTTTTAAGAGACAGAGTTGCAGAACCACCATGGGTGAATCTGATGATGTGTCAATCACAGACCTGGGTTTTTAGAGCACAAATCTACTCGCAAGGTCCTGAAAAATCTTGGAAACAAGATAAAGGAGAAATCTTTGGCATAAATCTTCTGTCTGGCTGTGATTGACTGGATTTCTTTATAGGTCCTGTCAGTCTCTTAGTTGACTAGGGTTTGAAGAAGGTCTTCAGTGAGGCTCGGTGAATTTTCTCTATGTCTAGGTTATAGTGGAATTAAAAAGACATCTGGTTTTTCTTCATAGAATTCTCCTTAAACTATTTGGGATTCCCTGTTTAAAAGCAAATGAGAAAGATAAAATATGCTAAAATTCACTTTAAATGTTAAAAAAAGCACTAAAAATAAATTGTGTAAATGAGATGGTCTGCTGAATTAAATACAAAAGTAAAAGGACAGGAAAACCTTTTTAAAAAGAAGCTGTAGAAACACAAGGTCCAAAGCTGGACCTATCCTCACATACACAGGCAAACAGCTGGGCCCTACACACAAGGCCCTCTGATGAGAGAGGCTGGAGGAGGCAGAGAAGTGGGGCGTTCTGGTGCGGAAAGAGGGAAGATGAGGGGACATTTGGCATCCTTCACAGAAAGGTCAAAAATCCAAATCACCAAGTCGTAGGAGCTGCTGATATTTAGCAGTGTACATATCCAAGGGCTCTGAACAGAAGGAACAGGGAGCAGTGATGGGGGTCTGATGAGCTGAGGCTTTCCGTTTTGGGGTGATACTTGAGTTGCAAAGTTGGGAAAGTTACTATTGTAGTAGAACATCCACACTTTACAAAAATGAGCAAAGGATAATTCAACATCCACCCGCCCTAGTACCGCAACCAAAAGGCATTTACCAGGATGAGACAGGAAGCAAGGAACTAAAGGGGAATGGGGAAAGGCAAAGACTCATAGTTTGCAGGTGTATGGAGACCTGCTTTGTGGCTGGGTCCTTTAGAATTAGAATCTGTCACAGGATCTCACATGTGGCCATTAAAACCTAAATGTTCCCCCCTGTTTTTTCTTATTTCTCTCTTTGTGGATTCCTTCTCCTGTCACAAAGGAAGAAAGAAGCTGTGAATCTTTTCTGTCTTGCAGAGGGAATTTTATGGATTTCATATATTTACATTTCTTCCTTAGCTTTATGAGGGGCTCAGAAAAACTATGATTTTATATGTTTTTATTGTTAGAGTGAGAATGATGTGACTATATCCTAAACAGAAGCCACCATATAATTCTGATAACTTAATTAATTTCCCTAAGCCTCAGTGTCTTTCTCTATAAAATTACCTAAACAGTAGTTTCAAGGCTAAAAATGATGGAGCTGTATTGTATATTCTCATTTCCTTTCTCTTCCTTCTTTGTTTGGTACTTGAAAAGGTGCATACCATGGTCATAAAATCAAACTCACTGTGCACTGTTTCTTTCTCCCTTATTTAGTTGTGCTCTTTTCTTTGTCAATTTCCATCCATGTTGAACAAATTGACTTTTCACTGTTATTTCAGAAAGTCTTACTCATTCTGGAATAGACTGATTTTATTCAGAGCTATGGCTTAAGTAAACTAATAGCTGACCCTATAAAAATTATATACAATTGAATATGGCCTTTCAAATATCAAAGAGATTAACATTGTAATGATACCATCTCTGAGCACATAATATAACCATAATCAATATATGTGAATAAACAATTTTTATTTGATACTCATCCCCGTTTTTATAAGGCAGGAAATCTGAGTCTCAGCGATATTAAGTTGACCTGTATAAGGAAGGAGCATAACCATATCATCCTTGAACATAACTTTACTGTCCTGATTCCCACACCAGTCATCAAAGCCATGTTGCTAATTTATATTGATTTAGGAACCCTGGGGCCTCCTTTCGTGTCACATTCATTACTTCCTGCAGAACAGAGAAGAAGCAAATATAGTTACTAAACTCACTTCAGATTAATAAAAATGCCACAAAAGGGAAGAAAAGGATATGTAAATGACACTGAGTTGCTGAAATAGGTAGGATATCTTTGGCTGATAGGCATAATTCTGCACTGATACTGGCTAAAATTTTTCTATTCCTTGTCTATCAATTCTTCCCAGGCACATCCAAACCAGCAAACCTCCCCTGGAATCCAAATTTAAATATTGGAAAATACCCACAGGTTATCCTTCATACTCTGCTTTCTAAGCAAAAGTAATTTTTTTTAATGAGTAGATTCTGATTAAACCCCAGCTAAAGTGACTCAAGTGCTTTGGTGCACTCGATGCCCTAAAGGACTATTACTGATGTCATTTATGTGATCACAAGCGTGTTTACAGCAGTAAAGAAAGCTAGGCCTGGGTAGCATTAATAACCCTACTAATTATCGATGTATGTAAAAGCCTAAGTGATCAGCCGACTGACTGAGATTTAGGAACCCTGGGGCCTCCTTTCGTGTCACATTCATTACTTCCTGCAGAACAGAGAAGAAGCAAATATAGTTACTAAACTCACTTCAGAAACTCACTAAACATTAATAAAAATGCCACAAAAGGGAAGAAAAGCATATGTAAATGACACTGAGTTGCTGAAATAGGTAGGATATCTTTGGCTGATAGGCATAATTCTGCACTGATACTGGCTAAAATTTTTCTATTCCTTGTCTATCAATTCTTCCCAGGCACATCCAAACCAGCAAACCTCCCCTGGAATCCAAATTTAAATATTGGAAAATACCCACAGGTTATCCTTCATACTCTGCTTTCTAAGCAAAAGTAATTTTTTTTAATGAGTAGATTCTGATTAAACCCCAGCTAAAGTGACTCAAGTGCTTTGGTGCACTCGATGCCCTAAAGGACTATTACTGATGTCATTTATTAACCCTTTCCCCTAAATCTGCCATGCTCTTTCATGGCTCCAAATTTTTGTGTTTCCCATTCTTACTACCCAAAATTTCCTTATTCTCCTTCTCACATAGCAAATGCACTCATCCATATAGACTCAATACATTTTCCATTTATACAAGGAGCTCAGTCAGAATTAGTCATTCTCTCCAAGTTTCCCCTTTACTCATGAGTCTCTTGTAGGTCTTAGTAAATTCTGTGTTTATATCTCTCCTAGAGGCCTAGTGCACGGATTTGTGCACCAGTGGGGTCCCTCGGCCTGGCCTGCAGGGATTGGGCTGAAATCAGCTCTCTGACATCCCCTGAGGGATCCCCGATTGCAAGAGGGCACAGGCCAGGCTGATGGACCCCACCAGTGCATGAATCTGTACACCGGGCCTCTAGTACTGCTATACAAGGTTTATGGATGATATCAATTTCTACAGCATTAATACGATGCTCTGGCGGTGACATTCTTCCAGGAGAAGGTATCACAGAGCTCATTTGTTTTCCCTTCTTTGTACTAACTCATGTGGAGATGAATACAAGTGAGTGAAAGAAAGAAGGAAACGAGTCCACTGGGACTTACTCGTACAAGAACAGACAGTGGGAGGGATCATTATCATTTCATATTATTATTTTAGGATTTAAAAGTTACTCCATCTTGCCAATAAATAGAAAAGGATGCTCATTTCACTGGTAATTAAGGAAATAAAATTTAAAACAATAAGATATTTTTTAACTTTCAGATCAATAAAAAATTACTGATAATATCCAATGTTCATAAATAAGTGGGGAAAAAGATATACTCTGTGGTTAGTAGGCTTTTGAACTGGTAATACCTCTTGGGGAGGAGCCATTTAGAGATATTAATCAATATTGGAAATGCCCTTGACTCAGCATTTAAGTTTTTAGAAATCTAAACTACAAGATACTCTCACATGTATTTAAAGATATATCTGTAGTAGGCAGTTGGACAGGCAAGAGCAGTGTAGGAATGATGGGCCAGGTACAGAAGTCACCAGGGTGGAAAAGCTGAGGGTACCTAGCAACAGACAATTGTAGGGTGGGACCTCACAACCAGGGTGATCTTTGTTCCCCTAGCATATCACTGGTCATGCAGTTTAGATCTCCTGACCTTTCATATCATAGTGATGTAGCAGCCCCCTTAGAAGAGGAACAAGGAGGGCAGAGAATAGCCTATGACTCTCTTCCATGATCACTCCCTTAAGCATTAAGCCCTAGAGATAGCATCTAGGCCTCAGCTGTGTTTCAGCTCCAGGTCCAGAAAAGCGGCAAGAGGACACCAAGGCTGACATGAGAACCAGCTGCAATGGCTAATGATATGCTGCCCTGACCAATTAGTAGAGACCATGACTCTGCAATGACACACCTGGAAAGTTGATGAATATTCTATTGAGATCCTCCCCTGAGACCTCCAAATAAAAACCCTCAAGACTCAGTGCAGCTCGCTCTCTCTCTCTCTCTCTCTCTCTGTCTCTCTTTTTCCTAAGTTCCAAGGGCCCTTATTTTGCCCCTGTAACTGGGTTCCTGAGCCCACACAGCCCAGCTGGCTCACCTTTTCTACCTCTGTGACTTTCTAAATAAAATTTTTCTCTTATAATTTGAGTTCTTTGGCTCTGAATTCTTTCTTTGCTGAACTCAAGTACTGAGGTTGCTGAACTGAGGTCCAGTAACATTCTGGTGCCATTTCGTCGCTAACATATGTGTAAAGATGTTTCTTGTAAAATAAATGGAATAATCCAATATTGGAAACAACCTGTAGGTCCACTCATTGTGAGTTTATTGATACTACTATAGCAATTAAAACTATAAAGTAAATGCACATATACTGAGATGAAACATTTTCCAGGATATATTATTAGAAAAAAACAAAACAAGTTTCAGAACGATATGTATTTTTCCTAGCACTTGCATGAATAACACATTGTAATGTTTTTGAATGCATATGCATAAAAAATGCTGTGAAAGATGAATAACAAAAATTGGCAAAGATTTCCTTTGAAGAAGAGAGTGGGATTTATGTGGTGGGTGGAAAGCATAATCTCTTTTATAAAAAAACATATTTACACCTGTATTTTCAATGTTTATAATTACATTAGCAAGTAATGTTTATAGCCATGCATTATTTGTGTAATTTAAAATATAAAAATAAATCTTAAAAATGGTTACAACATTGTCACCTCAAATATTGTTTCAGAGTTTTTTGGCTTTTCATGTTTTTTTCCTTAGTATTTAGCAGTTTTATAAAATAGACATCAGATTTAGAAGCAGTCCAACAAAAATCTTTAATCAGAAGATTTATTATTAAGGCTTTTCAATTTATTTTAACTTTCAACTAAATTGAGTTTATTTTAATTAGAAATTCTACATGAAGAGATTAATAGAAGTCTTTGAGTTTAGCGATAATGCTGTATATAGAGCACAGTATTGATCAAAGTTATTTCTTATAAAACTAGTACCTAAAATATTAAGTTTATTTGTTATATTAGGATCAATGTTTCCCACTCTGAAATCCAAGACAACTTGGCTTGCACTTTAAGACACCCTTCTCAGAGAAAAAAACTTAGAATATTACATCGTTGGGCTCTTTTACTCAAATAGGTTAGACATCAGAAATAGCAACATTCTAGTATCTTGGTTTTGAGCTTCTTGGAATCCTTATTAAAAAACCTTATTTTGGTTCTCAGGATGAAGCTGAGAAGTACCTGTCGATTTCAATGGCTATGGAAAATAATCATCTTTTCTTAACCAATTCCTCCTACAACTTTTTAAAAATCCTGATTTCAATATAAATCATAAGTAAAGAAGGATTTACATAATCATCCAAGTCTAGTTGATTACTGCACTTTGCTTGGAGCAAATAAAGTTTTACAAGAAGGATGACAGTGAAGAATGTGTGGCAGATGGCAGAGACAGAGCAGTCCTGGGATGGCAGCAGCAGTGCTGGTGAGGTGATGGGTAGCTTGGCTTAGGCAATGCTAGAGCTGATGGGGATGGAGAGAGGGCATCTAAAAGTGTCACGCGTGGTGTCTGGTCCACAGTGGGCTCAATAAATATCTGTGAAATGTAACTGAGGTCAACTTTCTATCAGTCAATATATTCCACAACCAAATGAAACTTCAATCCCAGAGATGATGTGAGTTGCCCAAGTTAGTTTGTTGGCGGTGTTTAAACTTTAACCATGGGATACACAGCAAATTCATTCCTGTGTTCGGTGATATGCCTGTTAGGGAGAAATACCTTTTCCTAGTTTTCAGATGAAACCATGAATAAATAGATATATAACAAGGATTTGGGTATAAGATTAATAAGATACAATAATGGTTTCTTCAAATGAATCATAATCATTGTTGCATTTAGTTGGATATTTATCTGTACTTCTTTTTGAAAATTAATTGGGACAATTGGAAATTGTCCACATTGTGGCCCTGGTTATTAAATGCACAATTAATTGACCCCTCTAGAATCCTATGAAAAGGTAACTGAATATCTTGAAAGAGAGGTGCTGAATATTTTCTGAACGGAGCGTTCTGCTAAGAAATGAGTTGAGCTAGTTGGTCAAAAGCAAGAGGTTGATATTTTGTTCTTTCTTCCTGCTCCTCCACAGATGCTCATGGTCCCAGGGAGGGGCTGACAGTCTTTCTCCTCTGGCAGGTATGGAGATAAAGCCTAGGAACTCTGATATTCTCCACTGTGTTGTTACTTCTCACTTTATAACATTACATTATTGTGGTTTCTAATATTTTATAGGAGTTATTAGAAACATGGGAAAAGTTTAGGTTCATGTAATAGCAAGTACTAAAGGGACATCCCCAAGTCACCAGAAGAGTTAAGGCTTCTTAAAGCCAGACAAGTAAAAAACTATTTGCCAATACATAGAGGGGTCATTTAAGTCAGGCAAAGTGACTAGACCTGTGATCCATATATAACTACTCGTAAAAAAAGAGACCTTTGAGGGTGTTGGAAGTCACTAATAAACACGAATGTAGTCAATTGCTCTAGCTCATAAAAGCCTATCAGCCAAGAAGTCACCACAGCTAAGTTTAAATAAAAATGGTGGGTCATGTCTGTGCTGTATTCTCCCAGGAAGACTGGTGGGGCTGGTGCAGGAACTGAAGAAACAGCTGTCCCCCTTCTTAATACAAAGTCAGGGTCTGGAGCAAAGAATGTATGCATGATCACAGAAAGGCCAAGGGGAAGACCATGAAACAGCAATGCATTTGTTCTAACCACTTGTAATGAATCCTTTGGCTGCAAATAACTGGGAAAGGGAGGATTGGTGGCTGATGGACGGAGAAGTAAATTCTTTTGGAATGAAGATGTGGTGAAGATAAGAGAAAGCAAAGCCCTCAGATGTGTACTCTTGAAATTACAGGTACTTTTTACTTGTCACTCTCCCTCCCTTGTCTGTGAGCTTAGGAGGGGTGGGAGAAGGGAGATCATCTTTCCTCGATCAGGTATCCTTTATACGTAGTAGTACAGTGCCTAATAGGGCCCTCAAAAAGAAGTCACCACAGCTAAGTTTAAATAAAAATGGTGGGTCATGTCTGTGCTGTATTCTCCCAGGAAGACTGGTGGGGCTGGTGCAGGGACTGAAGAAACAGCTGTCCCCCTTCTTAATACAAAGTCAGGGTCTGGAGCAAAGAATGTATGCATGATCACAGAAAGGCCAAGGGGAAGACCATGAAACAGCAATGCATTGATTCTAACTACTTGTAATGAATCCTTCGGCTGCAAATAACTGGGAAAGGGAGGATTGGTGGCTGATGGACGGAGAAGTAAATTCTTTGGAATGGAAGATGTGGAGAAGATAAGAGAAAGCAGAGCCCTCAGATGTGTACTCTTGAAATTACAGGTAGTTTTTAGCGTCACTCTCCCCCCCTTGTCTGTGAGCTTAGGAGGGGTGGGAGAAGGGAGATCATCTTTCCTCGATCAGGTATCCTTTATACGTAGTAGTACAGTGCCTAATAGAAGGCCCTCAAAACATACTGGCTGACTAAATGAATGAAATCATGTATGAAGGAAAGAAAGAAGTGATTGAGTAAGGTAAGATAACTTAAATTTAGATAAAAATTTGAATAAGATGCAATCAGGCCAGAGACTTCTTGAAGGTTCTGTATAAAGTACGGACAGAACTAAAATTATAAAACTTCAGGCTAGGAATGGGTTGCATCCCTGGCTTGTGCACCAGGTTGATTCCATCAGTTAAGAGACATTCTGAATATAGGAACACATTTACGGTGTCTTTCCTGTCAGGTATATCTGATGTCAAAACAACAGAAATCAGGGGGTGAGATCTACTAAATTTCTATATAGTAAATAACTTACAATTTTTAACATTGCACAGGCTTCTATATTTATCCCACTTACATAAGCTCTGCCCACACATTTCTCTGTTAAAAAGAAGTTACCAAGTTCCTTTATTTTTAGAAGATGAATTCTTTGCTGGCTTCTGAGTGATTTAACTCAGTTTCTTTTAGTCTGAAAAAAAGTTTAAAATCAATAGCTTGCTTAAAGCTGTGCTATAATGGTCCTGAGATTAACACAGCACAGCTGGGAATTTCAACCTCAACGAATGGCATTCACTGAGCCAAAGGTTGAAATGTGCTTGCAGGTATAGAACCTGCTGCTTTGAATTTGGTGAGGCCCCAGTAGTCCATCGAGTTTGCCTGCAGAGGGCACTTCCTGCAGAACGATGATTCCACGATCAGTGACAGTGGATCACGATCATTGAGCACTGGCTCCATGATCTGTGACAGCATGGCCTTCCCCTCTTCTCATCTAGAGGATGGCATGCTGGCAGCCACTTCCCTGGCCGTGTAGACCCAATTACTGTGCTCTCTCGGGGCATTTTCAGCTCTTTTTGATCTTGGATTATTTTTAATTTTTCCCTCTCCCCATGCTGACTTTATTTTTCAATGTTGAGATAGAAAAAAGATTCTTACCCTGTCAAAATATGGAAGCGAGATTCTTTTAATCAACTCATGTAAGGATAATTCTTGTCCATGCAATAGTTTATTAAGTAAAGCTTGATCTTTGCTTATAGATTTCTTACTATGGTTTCCATTGAAATGCCCTTAAAACAGACAGACTGCTCATTGATTATTCCAAATAATTGATGGAGGTCTGGGATTTGGGGTATAAAATAGGGACCCAACGCTCCTTCTGGGAATGCATCTAAAGAATTCCTATGATTATAATGATAGAGTCTTCTAAAGTATCCAGGGCCCTTGTCTCAAGAACTAATTCCTTCATGAAAATTATCAGGAACAGGTGATTACCATCACCTCCCCCCACCCCCGGCTTTGGTCAGACCACACTTCTTTTTCTTCAACCTCTCCAGTTGGCACGTGCCTCAGTCAGCAGGCCAAAATGGAATGTGATTTTCCCAGCTGCTTTGCTTTCTGGAAGTGTATGGAGTTGGTTGCAGTTCACAGATGCATTCTGTGTGTGCTATAGAGAGAAAACATTCAGGGGAAAGGGTAGTCAAGCTTAGTTTGCAACATACTTGATCTTCATTGGTGACCTTGTGCACCAAGCCTTCTCTTGAGCCAAGCATAGTAACCGGAGGGCTTATTTGAAGGCATGGCTTTCACTGAATCTAGAGCCTCTCTACAAGGTCTAAATTTGTCATGACAGTCCTATCTCAGTAAAAGGTTGGGGAATGTTTTCCTTCCCACCTCTTCCCATTTGTGTATCACTTTTGTCTGTATGAGCAGGAAAAGGCCGGGCTGAAGAGAGGAAACAAAGACATAAAAAACACACGCACAAAAACAAGGAGAGAGAAAGGGTGGGAAGCAATTCTGCCTTGAGATTTCACAGTCATGATCAGAGCTCTAGACAAAGATGCATTTCTGGGGCAAGCACCAGCCTAGGGAATTGTTCCGTCAACTCTTTTCCTTTGGCACCTCCCTTTCCTGTCCCAACCTCTCCTCGTTTGGACCATTTGAGTGAAGTGATGCCTGAAAGTAGAAGGGTGGCTCTGGCTCTTTCTGATCAGATTCTGGGTGCCCACTGTTTCCCTTCGCTTGGTTTCTGAAGAAGGAGCCTCACTCTACACCCTGAGGGAGGGGATGTAGGCTAGTACATTCTAGAATTAGTCCTGTGCTAGTGTGATAATTGTATCAGCAAGTTCCTACTCACATTGGATGCTTTAGTGGTAAAAAATGGGCCTAAAACCTCTCTCTCTCTCTCTCTCCTCTCTCTCTCTCTCTCTCTCTCTCTCTCTCTCTCCCTCCTTCATGAATCTTATCAGTGCCTGCTCTGACATCCAGCAACTAGTTAAGAAAACTTTAAATGCTGGAATATGGCTAATGAATTTCAGGGTCCTTGTGGTAGAATCTATTCACATTAAGGGTTACATGTGTAAAATCCAAGTTGCTGGAGAGGAGAATCAGAATTTATGAGGCAAATCTAAAGCTGATGATGGCGGATCACAGTGGTTACTGAATGCTTTCTATATGCCTGACACTGTGCTAGGAATTTTCCAAATACATCACCTCCTTTAGTCCACACAAACCCTCTAAGTCAGTTATTATTATCCTGACTTGCAGAATAAAGAAATACAACACAGACAAGTTACGGAAACTTCCCAGGATGGCTCAATGGCTCTGGAATTTTAATTGAATTGAGGAACAGAAAAAGTCTAGACCCTAATTGTTTAAAATTATATTTTAATTTCATGAATTTAAGTCATAATTCCTAAATATGATTCTTAAAGATAGACATTTTCTTAGACGTGACTAACTAGGCAGTTGAAGGCAAAAGAAAATAATAAGCATTCTCTTTCATAGAAAGAAGGGTCAGATAGTAAAACATGGTCAGAAACATATATTCTGATCACATTTTCTTTTATTTGGAATCATTTCCTCTATTTTTATGCCTCCCATAGATCACTGAAGGAGTCCAGTCACTCGAACTTGTAGTCAGAACGCACCATTTGCAAGCATTACATTTAAATTTGGTGAGTTACATGATCCTCTTCCCGGCCCTCAAAAATCTCAGAAATGGAAACCAATGAAACCAGATGTGCAAAAATTGCATAGACAGGGAATTCTGATCTGAGAGAATCACAATGCAATTCTAATCGTGTGAGAGAAAAAAATGAAGCAAATCTCACACTGCAGACTGCAATGGTGTCTGCAAGATGGCTAACTGCTGAGTCTTTGATTTAATGAAAACTTAGAGAAAGCAATTCAATTCACTGCAGGGACTGCTTTGTTCTTCCATTATAATTCTTTTTAAGGCAAAAGATGATTGTAAGGATAAACTCCATTCCTCGGAATTTTTACACTAATTACACACAAAGCACTATTTTGGCAGAAGGGGCCTTATCGCCTTCAGGCAATACAGTTATCATCTTGTAACCACCCTTCATGCTCCCAGATGAACGCTGGAGCGTGCCAGTAATGAGTCCTGCTCTATGCCAGCTCTCAGCATGGAGAGCTGAATGCTTAAAGATTTCCAGAATTAGCAGCCAACACGGACTCCAGATAAAACAGGGAGACAATACCTCCCTCCAAGCTTATCTGCCATTTGAAATAAAAGAAATAGGGCATCCATTAATAAAGTAAATGGCATGGGGAATGGGGGATGTATACTCCGTATGTATGTGCTCTTGTAAGTTTACATGAAGATACATTAAGAGAAGATGATGTGCAAATTCATGTCATTTTCCTCCAATCTAAAAGTCACCTATTGTGCTAAGTGATATTGAAAGTTCTGGGTAAGGTATCAATTTAGGGAGGCTGTCCTGATGGCTGAGGATCCTGGAGCATGGCTGCCCTGAACATCCCTGATGGTGTCACTGACCTGGCATCACACATCAAGGACATTCATCAAGAGGCTTTGGGGTGCAAAGCTTTCCGCCAGGTTCCTCCAGGACACAGAACACGCCGTTACCCAAGACATTACCCTGAAATATCAGCTCAGACTAATTTCCTTATTCAGCAGCCGCTCAGAGGATGGGTCCACAGCCTCTAGGCTGACTGGGATGAGCTGTGCTCCCACAGCAAGCCAATCCCCACAGGCCACGCCCCCCACCAGTGCACAAATCCGTGCACCGGGCCTCTAGTATACAGATGATGGATTATTCAGCCTTAAAAAGAAAGGAAACTCTGACATACAACAACATGGATGAGCCTTAAGGACCTTATGCCAGTTAAATAAGCCAGTCACAAGAAACAAATACTTTATGATTCCACTTATAGGAGGTAGCTAGAGTAGTCAAATTCATAGACAGAAAATAGAATGGTGGTTGCTAAGGGCTGGGTGGAGGGGAATATGGGAAGTTGTGGAATGGGTTTAGAACTATAGTATTGCAATGTGAAAAGACTGCTGGAGATTGGTTGTACAAAAGATGAATGTACTTAATACTACTGAACTATGCACATAAGAAAATGGTTAAGATGGTAAATTTTATGTTATGTGTATTTTACAATTATAAAAAATAGTGATTCACGTATTAGTAGCAAACCAGCTATGAAAACACATTCATAGCATAGCAAAATCATGGCCATTCCTCTCCCATATGTTTCTGTCCTGGTTTGGAAATACTGACCTTAATCTTCAACACTATAAGTCAATGTTTCATGTTCTCACCATGTCAGTGACAAAAAAATTATCTTCAGACATTGCCAAATATCCTCTGTGGGGGTGGACTGGGGTAGGTGGGGGGCAAAACCACTTCCTTAGAATCATACACTGTACACTAGTGTAGAAAGTGAACAATTGTACATATTGCTGTACATTCAAAAATTATGCATGCTTACTTTATAGGTAAAGGAAGGGATTTTTTTAGGGAATTATTTTCATTATGAGATTTACACCTTACTCACCAAATTCTGAATCTAATCTTTGTGAAAACTTTGACTCTACTGTATATATTTATGCAAAATTCATTTTTTTCAGAAACAAGACAAAAGCGCCTGAAACTCTGAAGAGGAGTGATTGTTGTTTTTTGTTTTGTTAATCCTCACCCGAGAATATTTTTCCATTGATTTTTAGAGAGAGTGGAAGGGAGAGGGAGACAGAGAGACACACTGATTGACTGCCTCCTGCTCACCCGAACCAGATGAAGCCTGCAAGCCTAGGTACATGCTTTTGACTGGAATCAAACCCAGGACCCTTCAGTCTGCAGGCTGGTGCTCTATCCACTGAGCCAAACTGGCTAGGGCAAAGGAGACTTTTTAAGAGGCTCCAGTGAATACTGTCTCACTAGACTTAAGTGACAGTAATATTCCCCCCGAGACTCCCAAGAGAGTTATAATTCAGCATTTACATTTGCCAAAGGCTTCCTATTCTGCCAACCCATTAACAGCCCCTTCTCAGTGATTTAGTCAAGGTTATCCAGAAAATTGAAAACTGAGCTGTGTGTGAACAGAACTTGGGCTTCTGCTCAGAAAATCCTGGATCCTGCTTGAAGTCTTTTCATTGCTGTGGCCTGCATTTCTTACTTCTATGGGAATGGGCAAAGGAAATCCCATAAAAGGAAAGGGGCAAAGAATCACAGAGGCAGAGCAGTATAAACTGAACTGGGAGGAGAGATCTCCAGGTGACTCTAGAGTCAGCACACTGTGAAATGCCCGGTACTGGTTTCCAGGCCTCTGTGTGGCTCTCCGAGAGGTCTATATTATTCTGTATGAAATCCTACATTTCTCTAATTACATTGATATTTTTAATCTTGCAATATTGGTCATTGAGAATTTAGCCAATATATTCTTATGCAGAAAGTGTAGTGTGTTGGCTGGGCTGGCGTGGCTCAGCAGTTGAACATTGACCTATGAACCTGGTGGTCACAGTTCGATTCCCAGTTGGGGCACATGAGCAGGTTGCAGGTTCCATCCCCAGTGGGGGATGTGCAGAAGGCAGCCGATGGATGATTCTCTCTCATCATTGATGTTTCTATCTCTCTCTTCCTCTCCCTTCCTCTCTGAAATCAATTTATATATATATATAGTGTAGTGTGTCTGCTGAGCACAAATGGGAAGCCTGTCTTACATTAGAAGAGGCAACAATTACCGTCTGATTAATGCTTCCCCAGTCACCACCAAAAGAAGGAATACTTTTTTGACATAAATACCGAGAGGAACATTTGTTTAAAATGCCGAGGGCTATGGTACTGGACCATTGGGCCATGAGTTGCATCCATCTGTTGTGTGTAGACAAGGCTGTCACTTTTATGTATTTCTCTCATTTCTCACTGCCCTACTTGAGTATATGAATGGGAAAGGGAAAATGGTAAGGGAGCTGAGAGAGAGTGAGTGTTTGAAATACCTGAGCTCATTTCTTCAGCCTCCCCACTTAGAACTGAAATTTGAACTAGACCTTTAGGTTTTCTGTCTTCTGGAATGTAATCCAACATGAGAATATTTCTCATGAAGAGTAAGGCATGGATTTACTTTTCAGTACTCTCTTTAGAAAAAAAATAACAGGGATTACACATGGAGATATTTTTATGAGTGCTCCATTAGTACTATTAGAGGTTGTTTCATTTTCACAATCAAAGAAATATATAAAATGACTCAAGAAATACCTTAATGTCTATGTTTCAAGAATTTGTTAGAAAGCAACATGCATGCAATTCTTATCAAATTGCTTTTAGCTAGAAGCTTGTCTTTTATTTGAAATTGAAGAGTTTATAAAAATATCTTTCAATGAAAAAGATGTAGAAATAGCAGTCACCAGGAATATATCTACTGATGGTCAATGGTGACAACATTTTATTTTATTTCCAGGGTCTACATATAAAAAGAAGCAGATACTTCTCATTCTATCATGTTTTCATTACTGACACACCCCCCTTCTTTTTTTTTTTTTTACCACCATGACGAGAAATAAAAACAAGGAATTAAAAGTTTTTTGTTTGTTTTTCCCTTGGCATCCTGCTTTTCAATCCTTACCTCCCCCATCACTGAGTAAAATGTAGATAGGAAAATAAAAAGGATTTAGAGAAACAAGAACTGAAAAAAGCTGGCAGAAGAAGAAAAGGAGGAGGAAATTACTGACTAAATCCTTGTGGTTCATATACACTCAGAAGTTACAAATTGCCAAAAAAGGAACCATGGGTATTTATTATTTAAGAAGCACTGAAAGTAGTTCCAAGAATCAGCAGGATTCTTGGAACAGTTGATAAAAAAAGCTCTTGGGCAAACAGTTCGATGACATATTCTTTTCTTGATAAGAAATATATCCAATTTTCACCTTTGTGTTTTTAAAAGCCTGTCAGATCTCTTGCTGCTAACAACACAAATGGAAGAACAAGTTGGGCTTCAGTTAGACCCAGCCTGTTCTTCTTTCCTCTTGTTTATAGTCTTTGCATTTGTTTCTCTGCTTCCTGATTTCAGCTAGAGGAATTGCATGAATTTTTAAGAAAAAAGTAGGCATGAAAAAGAGTCTTCTTTTGAGAATCTCCTTGGCAAATACGTAAGTTTTTCAAACTCTCACTAGACTTTCTTAGTTGCATTCCTGTGGGATATTAGAATATATATATTTTTCTGCCCCCATTTTCTGATACTGAATTCCTAACACTCTTGTAATTGCCTATGTGATGAGAACACAAGGAGCACCTGACACAAGGTTCCTAAATACCTTGGAATTTCCAGGGTGCTAGGAATGCCTTCTGTTTTAATGAGTTATCACTCTTAGGGTCTCCTGG
>NW_005354291.1:854156-869226 GCF_000412655.1 Myotis brandtii | reverse complement strand
GCCATGATTAGAAGCTTGGAATTATTAATCCCACTTCCCCCTTCCCCAGAGAGGTGAGAGGCCTGGCAACAGAGCTAATGATCAATCATCCTATGTAATGAAGCCTCTATAAAATCCTAAAAGGACAGGGTTCAGAGAACTTTAGGGTTGGTGAGCATGTGGAGGTGCTGAGAGAGTGGTGTATCCAGACAGGGCATGGAAGCTCCAGCCCCTGTCCCACATACCTTGCCCTCCTACTCATCTCCTCCATCTGTGTGTTCATCTATACCAGCGGTTCTCAACCTCTCGGTCACGACCCCTTTGGGGGTCGAATGACCCTTTCACAGGGATCGCCTAAGACCATCGGAAAACACATATATAATTACAAATTGTTTTTGTGATTAATCACTATGCTTTAATTATGTTCAATTTGTAACAATGAAATTGGGGTCACCACAACATGAGGAACTGTATTAAAGGGTCGAGGCATTAGGAAGGTTGAGAACCACTGATCTATACCCTTATCATATCCTTTCATGATAAACTGGCCCACAGTTTATTTTTCCTCTGGAGGGGCTCTAGGAAGTTTACCATGTCCAAGAAGGGTCCTGGGAAGCTGCAATTTATATATAGCCCATTGGTCAGAAGCAATTGGCATTTGGAGTGAGGGGGGCAGTCTTGTGGAACTGAGCCCTTAACTTTCTCCACGTAGAGAGTGTCAGAATTGTGCTAAATTGTGGGACACCCAGCTGGTGTTGCAGATTGCTTGGTGTGGGAAAAACCTTCACACATCTGGTATCAGAAGTGTTATAAGTATAGTAGTAGTGTGAGAGTAAAGGAAAGACACACAGGAGGAGTACTGAGTTTTTCTTTATCGTTCCTGAAGACCTACTTTGTGCATACAAAGAAGTAACAGCTATCTAAATTTAACTAAAATCTCAAAGTGGAGACAATGTTAATGGAACTACTTTTTTAAAGTACTTTTTTTCCCCTACAAAAGTTATTAGTGAAGTTGCTTGTTATGAACACGAGATTTTTTTGAATTTTAGAACCATCTGGAATAAAAACCTAGCTCTAATTAAGGAGAAAAATAGATTTAAAATTTGTTCAACAAGATATATATATACTTTTAAGGAGGATGGTACTCAAATTTTGCAGGGACTAATGAATAATCAGGAACAAGTTCAAAACTCCAGTTTGAACTGGAGTTCCACCAGAACTTTTGCTGGAATGTGTTGCTTCAGAGTCTTTGATCATTGGTCCAATGCCAACTTGATAAAAAGAATACAGTTTGAGGTCAAATTTCCACAAGACTTGTAATCACAGCACCCTTAACACTTTTGAAGTGCTTCTTGCATTTATCACACTGTGTTCACAGACAACAATCATAACTGTTTAAAAACTGTATGATTAAAATTAGAAAATGAGATGTCTTTAGACATATATTCCAGAGTCTAAATTCTTGCTGTCCTGTGGCCTAAGGTGACATCAAATGACTGTGGTGGCCCAGCAGGGTGGGGATGGCTGTGCTGGGAGAATTGGGAAGATGGGCATCTCCCTGGGTCCTCATCTCAGCCTCTGAGGAGAGTGGTGAGGGAGCAATGGGAAAGGAGGGGAAACAGGCTATGAGAGCACCTCCCTGTTCACACCAGACCTTCCACCCTTCCCTTTGCTCTGTGGTTCATTCCCTCCCAAATCTTGAGGTGCAAGAGGCAAGAGATTAGTATGTTTCTAGAACATTAGTGCTGAAGCAGCCCACACAAAATTAATGCAATTACGACGCTGATTTCCAGATGTTAGCTTAATGCCAGCCTATTAAGATTTCTAAAGATGAAGATTAACACAAACAAACATTATGAGCAAACACCCAAATAAAGACATGTCAGCAGATTTAGTGATAATATGAGGCAAAGGAAAAAAAATCTCCAGCTAGAACATTGTGGAAGTTGGTTTTCTTCATCACTGATGGGAGTCGACAGCATTTTCTCAGGCCCTCTTCAGTCTTCTTTCCAGAGAGCCCCCAGATTCCTTGCTGCCTCTAGCCCTCAGCCTCCTTCCACCTGTGCCTCTCCCTGCACACCCTGCCCATCTCACCCGAGTCTTCGACCACATCCTCCTGATTTCATTGCTGTGCCCACTAGACCTTGCATTAAGGGCTGGTTTCTGAATTAGAGTTTTAAAATTCCAGGGAAACACCCTCCTTTTGCTTGAAAGTACCTCTCTTTCCTCCTCTTGCCTCCCTTGGAGTGGGCAGGGTGGGCCAGGAAGGCACACAGCCCTGGCCAAGGGCGGGTCTCTACCTCCTAGTTCTATAGCCTGGAGCAGGTTCCGGATGTTGGAGTAGCTTTGGTTTTCTCATTTAAAAATTTTTGGATAATAACACGTATTGATTGAAGGAATAAAAGAGGGAATTCACACATATAGTGCCTGGTAGATTATAAGGTTTTCTCATTTAAAAATTTTTGGATAATAACACGTATTTCCTTTGATTGAAGGAATAAAAGAGGGAATTTACACATATAGTGCCTGGTACATTATAAGTTTCAATAAAAGGTATTATTATTATTATTTTGCTACATTAATTTTCTAAGCTTTTCTGTCTCTTTTTGTGACTGTTTCATAGAATGGCTTGATTTTACTTTTGTCCTGATGCAAGTTTTTGTTAAATTTCTGAACCCCTAGAAAGTAAGGTGAACAAGAACTCAAAGACGAGTTACAATTCGCCTTCTCATAGTCTGGAATGTTTGATTCTCAACGCCACAGAGAAGATAAATTTACCACTTTCATGTGAATTTTTTTTTTGTAATATTAAAGTATTGCAAAATTGTGTTAAGATTAATTTTATTATTCTTATTCATACTCCTTGTACTGAGCTAACTAAAACAAGCACCAATAACATATATTTTTGAGAAGTAAATGAAATTAGCTTCTTCAGTACTTTAAACAAATCCAAAGTTAAACTAGAATTCAGTCCCAACTTGTTCATTTCTATTCTCCCTCTAAGATAAAATCTAGTAGTGGCCAAATCATTATAATTAAGCAATATTATTTTGGAAAGTAATCTAAATAAGGAAATATAAAAATAAAATACTAATATACAGTTCTTATAAAACTTTTTAAAAAGTATGACTATTATGTTCATCACTTTAGAGACATAGAAGCATGGAACAGACTGACAATCTCAGAGGGAAGGTCGGGTAGGAGGTGGAAAGAGAGTAACCAAAGAACTTATATGCATATGTGCATAACCCATGGACACAGACCATAGTTTGATGAAAGCCGGGGGGAGGTGGGGTACGGGGTGGAGGGAGTCAATGGGGAAGAAGGGGACATCTGTAATAATTTCAACAATAAAGCTAATATTTTTTCTTAAAAAAGCATGACTATTAGCCCAACAGCATGGCTCAATGGTTGAGCATTGACCTATGAACCAGGAGGTCACGGTTCAATTCCCAGACAGGGCACATGCCCGGGTTGCAGGCTCCATCCCCAGTTGGGGGGAGGGGGTGGGTGCAGGAGGCAGCCAATCAATGATTCTCTCTCATCACTGATGTTGCTATTTCTCTCTCCCTCTCCCTTCCTCTCTGAAATCAATAAAAATATATTTTTAAAAAAATATTTAACTATTAGAATTGATATATACAACTATTCATATATCTTTATTTATTATTAAGGTATACAATTGCCTTCAAAGTTATTAATGATTATTTTTCAATGCACATTTTATAGTCAATAGTTACTATTGGGGGGAAATTCGTGGCTATTTCTAGGTCACAGATAAAAATGTATACACCAGATCCAGTGGTTTAATCATAAAGCTGTGAGGTAAACGCTCCAGAGATATAGCCAAAGGATTTAAATTGCAATTGCCCCTTAAAATGTTTTTCTTGCATTGATTCTTGGAGGCCTTGCTTTATTGCTTTAGCTATTTTAAGTTTAGACAGAACATCTTACCTGGCCATTTGTGGTAGTTTTCTTTTCTTCCTTCCCCACTTTGCTATTATTAGAGTTGTTTTGTGTTTACTACTTTTACCCTTCCCATGACACTTTCCCAAAGAACATATATTTGTCTGTAATTCCCTTGAATTTCTCAGGGCTAGCATTATTTAGGACAGCTGTACCGGGCGTGTTCCAGGTTCCATAGAAGCACTCTATTTAGATTCACAAAGGGGTACGAGGAATTTTACCAGAAATTCACATAGTGAGCAATTGTACATTTCTGCCTATCCATGCATTTCCCACTTCACACTGAATTCACACAATGTATACTTCTTTGTGATTTATTCATTCATTTCATTTACTGTATGACTGTAAAATAGAAAAGTGAGATATGGGGTTTTGAATTATCACATGATGCTGTAAGCGAAAAAGTTATCTGGTCATGGCGCATCATTTTTCTAGATGTTTGTAAAAGAGAAACTTGGCTACATGGCTGGTGTATTTGCATGCTTACCTTGTCTGACAGCCAGCGTGGTGGTATAGACCAAGAAGAGAAGAATGTAATTGAGGAAACTCTGGAAGACTGGTGTGTTGGCATGGAAATCTTCGGACAAGTACTTGCTGGTCAAGCCAATTCCACAAATAAGGAGGGATAACACCTGGCCTAGAGCCACAGAGATTAGCATCTCCCTGAAAAATAAAAAGAAACACAGCAAAGATCATCAGTAAGTCCATTTAAACAACATTTAAAATGTATCGAGCATTTATGCTATTCATTGGGCTAAGTGCAATAAACTGTATTTCTTTTAATTCATTACAGCAATGCTATGAGGAAGGTGCAATTGTTACTGAGGTTTTATAGGAGGAAAATCTAACGCTTAGAGAGCTTAAGGAATTTTCTCCCAGTCACATAACTAGGAAGTGGCGAAGTGATAAAACTGGGAATTGAGACTAAATCTCTCTAAATGACCCTGGCTTCTAGCCACTGCCCTCCAGAGCCTGTGGGGAAAATTAACACCATTCCGATGCCCACCATAGAATTCACCAAGTGTTCAGAAACCTGAGTGAGAAACTGAACACCAACCAGGAGAAATCATATTCCAACCCTGTCATCAGGCTCTTATAACAATAACAGAGACTTTTCTTTACAGATAGAAATCTTGGATCCTGGAACACGGAAATGAAGAGGCTGTACAAACCCCTGAAAATCCAGAAGGACCACCTCCTCTCCACTCCCAGATTGGGGGGTCCCAGTTGGCTCTAGAAAGCATTAGTAAGCACTTCTAGCCACTCTGCTCTGCTTAGGTTATAATTGCTTACACATTACAACTGTTATTCATGAAGGAAATTTAATGACCGAAGTGGTCACTTGTAGTGAAATATTTCAAGATCTGTAGATATTTTCTGTGACTTCTTCCTAGGCAGTGTCCCTGGAGGCCACTCTAGTGGGATTGGGAGCAAGAGTCAAGGGGTCTACTTTGCAAAGGCTTGATGTTCACATGAACCTTTGTGCCCTGACACAGGAAGAGCCCTGGAAATACAAAGCAGACTCCTGCCCTCCCCAGTCTCATCTGGCTTTTCTGGTTTATTTATAGAAACAGCTCTGTAAAATAAGCAAGGAGTAGGATTTCTCAACCAAAAAAAGCATTAGGCAGAGGATCTGCAGCACTACATATTCCCTCCCCCATGACTAACCACTACAACTAATATAATATGAATGTCAACTGTAATTGAAAATTTTTTTAATTTAAATATCATAATAAGGAGTTGGTTTTAGTGGGCAGATAAGAAATGTTTTTGGTATACTGAATTTGAGCTGCCAGATCATCTTTCACATGATCCAGCAGTGTCAGAATCATGGGATTAAAGGTGAATGGGAAGGTCAACCAGGAGGTTGATACAGAAAGTTATACACATAAGAGATGGCTAAGGTCCTGGAAATGGGTATCACCAAGGAAGGGATAACAGCAGAGAGAATAAGAAGGACCAGAGAAAATCTCTAGGAAATCTCCAGATTGAGGCTAAGGGAGAAAGAAAAGGCACAACATTGGAGTGAGAAGAGGTTAGAAAGCTAAGGGGAAGAACAGGATAGCTCTTGGTGTCAAGGAAACCAAGGGAACAGATACTTGCATGGAGGGAACAGTTGTAATACTATTATGTTGCTAAGAGGGTAGGGAGAATGAGGACCGAGAGGAGATGATTTGTAGTCATCTCCAGCCTTTGAAAGACCAATTTTGGTTGAACGAAGAGTACCAGAGCAATACCAGCATCATTATTCGGCCAACACATGCTCTTTGCCCTCACGGAGGGCACAAAGCACAGGCCGAGAAGTCTAAGTGGCTGGTTTCCAGAAATATTCCGGGGAAGGTGAAGACAAAGAAAGCCAGCCGGGCTGACTGATGAAAACTCCTCCACCAAGACATCTGTAATGAGTGCCTTTCAGCAAAAGGTCAACACAAGCCTATTCTTGTTTCTTCAGCCAAACAAAATGGCAAATCTGCTGCATTCAATTTCTGCTTTTAATTAGTGGCCATGTCAGTCAGCGGCTGCTATGATTTGATAGAAGGTGCAAATTATGATTTTACCCGTCATGCTAATAAACGTGACTTGTAAAACAGAAAGGAATGGAAGGGACCTTTGATCAGATTAGTTTATGAGTCCTTTTCCAACTGTAGGGACCTAGAGCTGCAGCTGTTGTTGCAATCTGCACATCTGACCTCAGTTCCTAGTCACCAAAGCAAAATAAATGAGTAACTGAATAAAACCATAAATAAACCTAGATGTTGACACCCTCCTAATCCCACCTCCCCACTGCCTCTATTGTCTTCCTTTCATCAGACTCCCTTCTGTTCTCTTTTCACACATGACAAGTCCTTTTGGTGATTTTTTTCACAGGATGTGCTCCTTACCTCTCTTCTGTTTTAGGATTTTTTCAGTTCATTTACTGTTGCCTTATTTCTCGGAACTTTTCTTCCTTTAGGTAACCACCAAAGTAGATCTGTGGTCCCTTCAGCCTAACTCCTCATCATCTTAAAAGGGCCATTCTCTCCTGAAAGCCTCCCTTGCCACTCCCTGCTCCCCAAGGCTGAGTTAAGTTTCCTCATCTGTATATTCCCACCTCTACTTGTACTCATCATACTGTGCAGCTCGTGAGCTCCTGAAAAGAAAAAAAAATGTATTCTATTCATGTGTATGTTCCTGGTACCTTGAAGATTATTAAGTGGAAAGGAGATAGATACTTAATACAGAATGAATGAATGAATGAATTTACAAGCGAACAAATGTATAAATGAAAAGAATAAAGTCTCAGGAGATTTGAAAGATGGCTGCTTATTCTATCTTGAAAAACTACTAGCTCTAAATGACAAAAACAACCCCATTTTCACGGTATTCCATCTGCCAGTTAGACACTGAGATTAATAAGCTATTTTCTGATGCATTTCTGAACAAGCCTGGTAAGGTGCTATCTTGCGAAAAGGATGCTAAATATGGTGTGGGGTGAAACTTTGCACAGGGAACGGTTGGTTATTCATGTAGCATATAGAATAGCACACCAGATGCATTCTAACATAGGCTACATAGTTCCTATAATTTTAGTAGCAGAAATGGAGAGCAGACTATGATACACATTTTCATCTTCTTTGTTTATGCATTTAGAAGGACATCCTGTCCACTTTAAATTCAGAACGACTAGACAATGAAAAATGTATGAGTCCTAGAAAAAAAGAGTCCTGCAGGCAGCTGAATACCTGATATAACAGAGCTTGTATTCACATAGACTGACATACCCATTACCCTAAGCACTTTGTTCTCTTAAATAAATAGAATTCAGACTCATGTGAATAAAGCTGTGTTATACAAATCAGATATTCAAAATAAGAAGATTTAAAACAAACCATAAATTGAATCTTGTTTTTCCCCTCTTAGGATTAAGAATATGTTCCTTTAAAAAGGTATGAAAATTTTCAACACAGAGTTACCTAGTCATATTGCTTTGTAATTCTTTAGCATGAGAGTGGAGCAATTATGGCATCATCTTGAATTAGAGCATGTCAACCTTTCTGTAGAGACATCTTCATTCTGATAACTGTTCTCTGGCAAGTCATGCCAGACCTGAGTCAGCATCTGAATTCAATATGCATACATCAAGAACAAAGTGCACGGCTGTGACTAAAAACACTGCCACCTGAACATGGGAGGAACACGTTCTACTAAGTTATGACAAGATTCCTGTGTTCAGGAGTTAGGACACTGGCTTCTTGAAGCTCTCTGCTGAAAAGTTTCATCACATTTAAGTATGAATTAGAGTTCCATGTAAGAAGATTAGTAGGCAAGGAGCAAACACACATCTTGGAGGTTTAACATTTGTTGGAGTTCCTTCACCTCAGAGTCTGTGTTCATGGAATTGATCTGTTCTCTGGCTCTGTGGTACCAGTGTTGTTGTTGCTGTTGTTTTTTAGAGGAAACCAAGTAAGCCACAGGGAAGCCCTCTGGAACAGTATTTCACGGAGTCTATGAAGAACCAAGTGTAGGAGACACTCGAAAGGCTAGTGTGAGAACGATGAGTCACAAATGCCCATGTACCCTATATGTTGTATGTCTAGAGAAATGGCACACGAGTAAAAAGGCACCAAGTAGGGAGTGGGAAGCCCACCTCTTGAGTTCCACTAATCAAGCTCCACAATGTTGGGCATCTCCCACTCTGGCTTGGATTCCTTCATGTAAAGTAAGGATATTATAATTGGTAAGATCCCTCTTATGTTCTCCTTCAGATCTTCTTGGTCTCCTCTATCTCTGAGGTCTCTAGCGCCAGCAGTGGCTGCATGACCAACTCCACATAGACTACCCCAACATCATGTGGGCACAGCCCAGTGGCCCCAGGCCTTATGCCCACACTGTGCACCTTGTGCCTTCTATCCTGGGGGCTGCAGGTTGATGCTGAGGGCTAGACCTTGTGGGGACCTACTTGGCGCCCACTCATCAGTAACCAGGCAGTGCAGGGGAATTATTGCACTTGCGCACTAGAAAACCAATGCAGACAACCACATGCTCCTTTCTTCCTCCCTAGGCAGACTGCTCTGAGAAGCAGGCACTTCTGCAGGCTCTCAGAAGAAGGTCCTGCCCACAAGGTGCTCTGTTGGGTACCCCGCCCTTCTACTGTCTCTCCCACCTTTCCTTCTTCACTCCTGCTCCCTGGGATTCCTGCCCTTCGTAAAGCAGCAGCACATGCTTCTGTTTTCTGGGGAACTCAAGCTAAGATAATGAGCTTTCCATCTCCTCCTACTCCATAATTCTGACTTACTTACTTTTAGAAGATGCTGGTGTGTAGTCATCAACCCTTAAAATTGGTATCTTTGACCTTAAAGTCTATTCTTCTTGTGTTTTTGATTAAACTCTTTGGTAGCTGAGCTACCAGCAATGTTTGCTTATTTATTAAGTGCACACTCTGTGGGTTTGGGGATTAGCCACAGAGAGAGTCAGCCAGGAGCATTTGCCAAGGCCTGCTGAGTGCAGGTTATGAGAAAGGAAAGCTTGTCCCCTGCCTCCAGGAAGCTGAAAGGGCCATGGAACATAAATAAGTGAAACTATCTGAACAGAGGATGTAATGATACCTCTGTACAAAACTGCTAGAAGCTGTTGGGATCATTTCAGTCTTTAAAACTGGGCAAAGCAAATCTGGGAAGGTTTCAGGGAGAACATACTTTGGAGTCTTTTTCTGTTTTAAATAATGGAAGAGACGTAACTTTGTTTGCATGCACGTGGAACAACAAAAATTCTCAGAAACTTCTGGCATAAATATAAGATAGAATATCCACTCTAGAAACAGTTTGGAAGTTCCTGAAAAGTTAAAAATATGTCTATCTAGTGGTCCGGCCATTCACTCCTACGTATCCACCCGAGGAAATGAAACAATATGTGCACACCAAGGTTCGTACATGAATGTTCACAGCAGCTTCATTTGTAGCAGTCAAATCACTTTGTCCCAATGTTATGGTCCCAACTGTCCGTTAACAGGTGAGTGGACAAAGAAACTGGTATATCCCTACAAAGGAACACCACTCAGCATAGTTGTCTGGCATGCTGAAACTTCAATAGCTTCACAATGCACCCACCTCTGGCCGAGGCAGGCCAGGTACACCTGTACCTTCATCCCAACGTTGCAAAGCTACAGTTTTCTAATAACTTGCTTCTTTACATCTTCAGCATGGCTTTCTATGTCCCTTTCAACATTATTTGTCATTAGAAGATTTTCTGCCATCTTGTTTTTCTTGTATAATACAATATCTTCACAGTAATGAGAAGAGGAATTTCTAGAAACTATTTGAGGCCAATTATACAGATTATTACATTTAATAACACTTTTTTTAAAAAAAGTAAAGGGTTGTATGATGAAACATTTTGCAGAAGTTATCTTTATGTTATGATTGCTTACTCTTGTAGTTGCTTGCTGACACTGTGTCAGATAATCTCTTAAGGCACCCCGTACACTTAGACCAAAGTGATCTTTAATAAAAGTGTAAGTTCATACTTAATATCATCTGACTGACAATTAGAAATGTTACTGAATATTTTTGTTTCATATGATTAGACTTCATTGCACTTGTTTTACTTTGCAATGTGGCTGATGAAGAAAGGTCCGATTAAGAATACGAGAAGTTTCAAGTGAGCAAAATTTTTTGTTATTTATTTATGGTGCATTTTCGTATTATCTTTGACTCTCAGCTTCTGTGTAGGAATTATTGTTAATCCAACAATCCTCTTTGTGAAGCTTAGTTATTGAGATGGCATAATCACTAAATCCTTTCATCAGACCCACATACACTGGGTGAGGTCAGGAGGCTACCGTGAAAACCCTCTGATAGCAGAACATCCACTTCTCTGTCAAAAATCTCATGTAACTTAGAGGAATCAACTGTCAAGAGAAGCCAGTCACAAAAGAGCACGTAGTACATGATTCCATTTATAGGACATGCCCAGAACAGGCAAATCTACAGATATAGGAAGTAGCTGCTAATTTAGGACCAAGGGAACAGGAAGACAGCAAGGTGACAGCTAAAAAGTATAGGGTTTCTTTTTAAAGTGATAAACTGGTTACATAACATGTGAATGTATGGGGAATATAATTTCTGTTGCTGCTTTTTATCATATTATATTAACAATTATGGTTATGAAATTAGTTAAGGAAGATAATCCTTAGGAACTTACAAGTGTATCTGAATTAAAATACTGTCTGACCTTTTAAAAATAAGCTGTACTCCATAAATCATGTATTTTATAATTGCAAATAAAAGTACATTTAAGTAGTCCAAAAAATTTTTTTTAAAAAGTGATAAACTGTTCTAAAATTGACTGCAGTATTAGTTGCACATATCTGTATTATACTTAACACCAATATACTAAAAACATTGAATATACTAAAAACTTTAAGTGGGTGAATTGTATAGTATGCAAATTATATCTCAATAAAGCTGTTATTAAAAACAAAGAGAAACAAAGAAGGAAGAGAGGGAAAAATGAAATAGAAAGGGGAAATAAAAAATAATAATAAAATAAAATCACACAGCACTTAAAAAATAAAGTTCCAACCATCTGAACTACGAATTAAGCGATTGCACCAGGGTCAACTTATACCTTAAAATTAGTCAAGCTTAATTACTTTCTATTGTTTCTACATTAAGAAATAAACATATTTTTTTCTTTCACATATAAAATAACAATATTATTTTCTTCCTGAATCCAAAGGATCATCTTTTATTCTCCCTTAAGATTTGTACTCCCACTTTGGAAACTACTGATTTAAATGATGTTTTTAATCAGTAGTTTAGAAGGTAAAACCCTTGTCATTTTCCTCCAGAAAATCAGGATGGGGTCATAAAATGAGAATATGCTTTGAAAATGAATGTAGATCTTGACTCTGCCACTAACTAGCTGACATTCATTTCCTACAGACTCACTTATAAAATAGGGATAATAATGTATATCTCCCAGGGCTGTCGTAAGGACTAACTGAGATAGTTTGTATAAACTGCCTACTATAGTATCTCACTCATGGTAAATATTCAGAATAACAGCTCTTATTACCTTTTAGTACATTTGGTACCAGTATTTTCATTGATTACTTAAATCTATCTATGTGCTTTGCTTATAATATAAAAAAAGCAACTAGAGAAATTATTGCTAAATGTAACCCAGATTTAGTTCCTCATGTTCTGAATAATAAATTTATTCCACAATTTTGAAAGTTTAATGGAGTCCTGCCCTTCAGAAATTGGGGAAAGAAAGCAAATAGATAGATAGATAGACAGATAGATAACAGATAGATGTAAATATTTAGAGTCCTACCTGAAAAGACTATTATGAAACTAACAGATCTTAGTTTTAAATATGAACTTCTGACTTGAGTTCTCACATCTTGGAGAACAAGAAAAAGGCAAGGATATTTTTAGGTCAACTGTGTTTCTGTGTTCTTTCTTTATGCATTTTTAAGTGACTGACATTTTTCATTACAAAATGCTTTGAACTTTGCATTTTGAATTATGTCAGTGAACCCAGAGGCCAAACGGCAAATATTTAACTTTAAAATCTATTGACTAAATAAAAACAAAGAAAGCATGCAAGTGACTGGCGATATTCACTTTCTTTTTAAAATGAAGACCCATGTCAAATTCCATTATTTTATCTCATATTTACCAAATTTGTATGCATGAAGTATAGTGTATTTGAAATAGAGCAAATTGGGGAAATTAGATTCTACTAAGTGCTGAACTTCTCCACACACAATTAAAATCTGCTTGAAAAATGCATAATCAACTGAGATCAGCAATTATACCTTTTACTTGGAAGAACATGCAGGAAACTTAGGACAAATAAGCAGGGAAGCCATGCCTAATTTTGGAAGACAAATATATATGACTTCTCTGCTTTCAAGGCAGTAGTTTAGAAGGTAAAACCTTTGTCATCTTCCTCCAGAAAGATGCCTCTTTGTGGAGGCTAAGCTGACATTTGTCTTCATCATTCTTTGCATCAAAAGACAGCTCCAATCGACATTACAAGGATCTGACAATAAAGAAGTAATGTTATTTCAGTACCTCTGACGGATAACCTTGGAAAACAACTCAAAATTCAATTTCTGTAGCATGGGCTAGACGACATTTATTCTGGAGGTTAAGGTCTTCTGTAAGAATGAAAATGGGATATTTACCATAAGCAAATATTATAATTACTGGGGAGAAATGTGAGCTGGTGAAATTCCTACTGTAGGAATGATTCTAACAACAACAAAATAATCTATTATCGCCACTCCTGCATCCGGGTCCAGAGAGGAAAATGAGATTAAAAGAAAGGGAAGTCTTTAGATGAGAAAGCCCCCAAAGTTCTCAGCTGCCTTTAGGATGGAAGAGGATAGAGGACAGACAGGTGGGAGGGAGAGCTCCTGAGGCAGGGCGATCTAAGAAAGAGTTTTAAAGGCTGAGTCAGGAAGGGGCCTTGGAAAAGGAAACGACGACACCATCAAATTGATGAATTTGTTAAAAGACGACTCAGGTTGATTCATGAAGTACAAAATGTTCCATCTTTTTCAGAGGTACCAAGACTAAGCATTGTGGTAAAAACATCAGGTCAACCAAAAAAAACAAACAAACAGATTACAAACCAAGAGTGCAGTAGTGATTTTTATGCTAAAAACAAACCTTCTCATTAAAATCATGTTCTAGGTAAAGGCCTTAGCCTCCTCTTCCAAGTGGAGGCTCTGTTGAGGCTGTAACTGAAAACCAAGCTCAGGCCCTCAAGTTTTAAGAAACCACTGACACATTTTTAAGAACAAGAGGGGAAAGACGGGTCTTAAGTTCCACTAAAGGGGAAATTAAGTAAAACACCAAGAACTAAAAAAACAAACAAACACACACACACACACAAAACATTCCAGTATATTCTAAAAACACATTGTGCTAAAGGTACATTTTTCTAACGACCTCCCGCCACCACCACGCCTAAGTTATTGAGAACATCTAATGGTCCTTTTGTGCAGCAGCTGCAGTGAGGCAGCCTGGCGCTGAGCGCAGTGCTGAGGCAGCTCAGCTCCAGCACTCTGGGAACCAGGAGGGCAGAGAGCTCCCCTGCTTGTGAATGCCTCAGGGACAGGCAATTTGGGATCAAGAGCATACAGAAAAAACTCTTGTGATCCCCCTTTGATTCTTGCATCCTGGGAACATACAGTGTTGGAGAACTCCTCACTATATTAAACTGATCATAGCCACCAACAACCCAGATGACAGTCCTATGGCTCTCTTCCTGGAAAATGAACTATTAAGTCCCTGTCTTTCCATGTGGGGCCTGGCCCTTTAAGATTGTGTTGCTAAAAGCAATCGTATCCCAGTATGTCGTGCTGATTCATTAACAGAAAGACAGTTTCCAGACACATTAGTCATTTTGAACAGGTTTTAAACTCCATCCTCGCTTCTCTTGATACTCTAAATTTTTGCATATGTATGCAATGGACGAACATATATATGTAGATAGGTAGCTAGCTAGCTAAATAGTCTTTATCTATTTACCCATCAAAGGACACTTAGGTTGTTTCCATATAGTGGCTATTGTAAAATATGCTTCAATAAAGACGAGAGTACAGGTATCTCTTCGAGATACTGATTTCGTTTCCTTTGGCTATATACCTAGAAGTGAGACTGCTGGATAATAATGTACCTCCATTTTTAAATTTGAGGAAACCTCCATACTGTTTTCCATAATGACTGTACCAAGTTACGTTACCACCAATACTGTGTTAGTGTTCCTTTTTATCCATATCTTTGACAACACTTATCTCTTGTCTTTTTGATAATAGACATCCTAACAGATGTGAAATGATATCTTGTGCTTTTGATTTGCATTTCCCTGATGACTAGTGGTGCTGACTACCTTTTTAAACACCTGTTGGCCATTTTTATGTCTTCCTTGGAAAAGTGTCTGTTCAAGTCTTCTGTCCATTTTTTTAATTGGATTGGTTTTGTTGTTGAGTTGTATGAGTTCCTTATATATTTTGGATGTTAACCTCCCTTTATCAGATGTATGGTTCGCAAATATTTTATCCAATTCTGCAGGTCGCTTTTACATTTTGCTGATTGTATCCTTTACCATGAAGAAGCTTTTTGTTGAT
>NW_005354291.1:809014-842094 GCF_000412655.1 Myotis brandtii | reverse complement strand
GAATGAATGAATGAATGAATTTACAAGCGAACAAATGTATAAATGAAAAGAATGAAGTCTCAGGAGATTTGAAAGATGGCTGCTTATTCTATCTTGAAAAACTACTAGCTCTAAATGACAAAAACAACCCCATTTTCACGGTATTCCATCTGCCAGTTAGACACTGAGATTAATAAGCTATTTTCTGATGCATTTCTGAACAAGCCTGGTAAGGTGCTATCTTGTGAAAAGGATGCTAAATATGGTGTGGGGTGAAACTTTGCACAGGGAACGGTTGGTTATTCATGTAGCATATAGAATAGCACACCAGATGCATTCTAACATAGGCTACATAGTTCCTATAATTTTAGTAGCAGAAATGGAGAGCAGACTATGATACACATTTTCATCTTCTTTGTTTATGCATTTAGAAGGACATCCGGTCCACTTTAAATTCAGAACGACTAGACAATGAAAAATGCATGAGTCCTAGAAAAAAAGAGTCCTGCAGGAAGCTGAATACCTGATATAACAGAGCTTGTATTCACAAAGACTGACATACCCATTACCATAAGCACTTTGTTCTCTTAAATAAATAGAATTCAGACTCATGTGAATAAAGCTGTGTTATACAAATCAGATATTCAAAATAAGAAGATTTAAAACAAACCATAAATTGAATCTTGTTTTTCCCCTCTTAGGATTAAGAATATGTTCCTTTAAAAAGGTATGAAAATTTTCAACACAGAGTTACCTAGTCATATTGCTTTGTAATTCTTTAGCATGAGAGGGGAGCAATTATGGCATCATCTTGAATTAGAGCATGTCAACCTTTCTGTAGAGACATCTTCACTCTGATAACTCTTCTCTGGCAAGTCATGCCAGACCTGAGTCAGCATCTGAATTCAATATGCATACATCAAGAACAAAGTGCACGGCTGTGACTAAAAACACTGCCACCTGAACATGGGAGGAACACGTTCTACTAAGTTATGACAAGATTCCTGTGTTCAGGAGTTAGGACACTGGCTTCTTGAAGCTCTCTGCTGAAAAGTTTCATCACATTTAAGTATGAATTAGAGTTCCATGTAAGAAGATTAGTAGGCAAGGAGCAAACACACATCTTGGAGGTTTAACATTTGTTGGAGTTCCTTCACCTCAGAGTCTGTGTTCATGGAATTGATCTGTTCTCTGGCTCTGTGGTACCAGTGTTGTTGTTGCTGTTGTTTTTTAGAGGAAACCAAGTAAGCCACAGGGAAGCCCTCTGGAACAGTATTTCACGGAGTCTATGAAGAACCAAGTGTAGGAGACACTCGAAAGGCTAGTGTGAGAACGATGAGTCACAAATGCCCATGTACCCTATATGTTGTATGTCTAGAGAAATGGCACACGAGTAAAAAGGCACCAAGTAGGGAGTGGGAAGCCCACCTCTTGAGTTCCACTAATCAAGCTCCACAATGTTGGGCATCTCCCACTCTGGCTTGGATTCCTTCATGTAAAGTAAGGATATTATAATTGGTAAGATCCCTCTTATGTTCTCCTTCAGATCTTCTTGGTCTCCTCTATCTCTGAGGTCTCTAGCGCCAGCAGTGGCTGCATGACCAACTCCACATAGACTACCCCAACATCATGTGGGCACAGCCCAGTGGCCCCAGGCCTTATGCCCACACTGTGCACCTTGTGCCTTCTATCCTGGGGGCTGCAGGTTGATGCTGAGGGCTAGACCTTGTGGGGACCTACTTGGCGCCCACTCATCAGTAACCAGGCAGTGCAGGGGAATTATTGCACTTGCGCACTAGAAAACCAATGCAGACAACCACATGCTCCTTTCTTCCTCCCTAGGCAGACTGCTCTGAGAAGCAGGCACTTCTGCAGGCTCTCAGAAGAAGGTCCTGCCCACAAGGTGCTCTGTTGGGTACCCCGCCCTTCTACTGTCTCTCCCACCTTTCCTTCTTCACTCCTGCTCCCTGGGATTCCTGCCCTTCGTAAAGCAGCAGCACATGCTTCTGTTTTCTGGGGAACTCAAGCTAAGATAATGAGCTTTCCATCTCCTCCTACTCCATAATTCTGACTTACTTACTTTTAGAAGATGCTGGTGTGTAGTCATCAACCCTTAAAATTGGTATCTTTGACCTTAAAGTCTATTCTTCTTGTGTTTTTGATTAAACTCTTTGGTAGCTGAGCTACCAGCAATGTTTGCTTATTTATTAAGTGCACACTCTGTGGGTTTGGGGATTAGCCACAGAGAGAGTCAGCCAGGAGCATTTGCCAAGGCCTGCTGAGTGCAGGTTATGAGAAAGGAAAGCTTGTCCCCTGCCTCCAGGAAGCTGAAAGGGCCATGGAACATAAATAAGTGAAACTATCTGAACAGAGGATGTAACGATACCTCTGTACAAAACTGCTAGAAGCTGTTGGGATCATTTCAGTCTTTAAAACTGGGCAAAGCAAATCTGGGAAGGTTTCAGGGAGAACATACTTTGGAGTCTTTTTCTGTTTTAAATAATGGAAGAGATGTAACTTTGTTTGCATGCACGTGGAACAACAAAAATTCTCAGAAACTTCTGGCATAAATATAAGATAGAATATCCACTCTAGAAACAGTTTGGAAGTTCCTGAAAAGTTAAAAATATGTCTATCTAGTGGTCCGGCCATTCACTCCTACGTATCCACCCGAGGAAATGAAACAATATGTGCACACCAAGGTTCGTACATGAATGTTCACAGCAGCTTCATTTGTAGCAGTCAAATCACTTTGTCCCAATGTTATGGTCCCAACTGTCCGTTAACAGGTGAGTGGACAAAGAAACTGGTATATCCCTACAAAGGAACACCACTCAGCATAGTTGTCTGGCATGCTGAAACTTCAATAGCTTCACAATGCACCCACCTCTGGCCGAGGCAGGCCAGGTACACCTGTACCTTCATCCCAACGTTGCAAAGCTACAGTTTTCTAATAACTTGCTTCTTTACATCTTCAGCATGGCTTTCTATGTCCCTTTCAACATTATTTGTCATTAGAAGATTTTCTGCCATCTTGTTTTTCTTGTATAATACAATATCTTCACAGTAATGAGAAGAGGAATTTCTAGAAACTATTTGAGGCCAATTATACAGATTATTACATTTAATAACACTTTTTTTAAAAAAAGTAAAGGGTTGTATGATGAAACATTTTGCAGAAGTTATCTTTATGTTATGATTGCTTACTCTTGTAGTTGCTTGCTAACACTGTGTCAGATAATCTCTTAAGGCACCCCGTACACTTAGACCAAAGTGATCTTTAATAAAAGTGTAAGTTCATACTTAATATCATCTGACTGACAATTAGAAATGTTACTGAATATTTTTGTTTCATATGATTAGACTTCATTGCACTTGTTTTACTTTGCAATGTGGCTGATGAAGAAAGGTCCGATTAAGAATACGAGAAGTTTCAAGTGAGCAAAATTTTTTGTTATTTATTTATGGTGCATTTTCGTATTATCTTTGACTCTCAGCTTCTGTGTAGGAATTATTGTTAATCCAACAATCCTCTTTGTGAAGCTTAGTTATTGAGATGGCATAATCACTAAATCCTTTCATCAGACCCACATACACTGGGTGAGGTCAGGAGGCTACCGTGAAAACCCTCTGATAGCAGAACATCCACTTCTCTGTCAAAAATCTCATGTAACTTAGAGGAATCAACTGTCAAGAGAAGCCAGTCACAAAAGAGCACGTAGTACATGATTCCATTTATAGGACATGCCCAGAACAGGCAAATCTACAGATATAGGAAGTAGCTGCTAATTTAGGACCAAGGGAACAGGAAGACAGCAAGGTGACAGCTAAAAAGTATAGGGTTTCTTTTTAAAGTGATAAACTGGTTACATAACATGTGAATGTATGGGGAATATAATTTCTGTTGCTGCTTTTTATCATATTATATTAACAATTATGGTTATGAAATTAGTTAAGGAAGATAATCCTTAGGAACTTACAAGTGTATCTGAATTAAAATACTGTCTGACTGACCTTTTAAAAATAAGCTGTACTCCATAAATCATGTATTTTATAATTGCAAATAAAAGTACATTTAAGTAGTCCAAAAAATTTTTTTTAAAAAGTGATAAACTGTTCTAAAATTGACTGCAGTATTAGTTGCACATATCTGTATTATACTTAACACCAATATACTAAAAACATTGAATATACTAAAAACTTTAAGTGGGTGAATTGTATAGTATGCAAATTATATCTCAATAAAGCTGTTATTAAAAACAAAGAGAAACAAAGAAGGAAGAGAGGGAAAAATGAAATAGAAAGGGGAAATAAAAAATAATAATAAAATAAAATCACACAGCACTTAAAAAATAAAGTTCCAACCATCTGAACTACGAATTAAGCGATTGCACCAGGGTCAACTTATACCTTAAAATTAGTCAAGCTTAATTACTTTCTATTGTTTCTACATTAAGAAATAAACATATTTTTTTCTTTCACATATAAAATAACAATATTATTTTCTTCCTGAATCCAAAGGATCATCTTTTATTCTCCCTTAAGATTTGTACTCCCACTTTGGAAACTACTGATTTAAATGATGTTTTTAATCAGTAGTTTAGAAGGTAAAACCCTTGTCATTTTCCTCCAGAAAATCAGGATGGGGTCATAAAATGAGAATATGCTTTGAAAATGAATGTAGATCTTGACTCTGCCACTAACTAGCTGACATTCATTTCCTACAGACTCACTTATAAAATAGGGATAATAATGTATATCTCCCAGGGCTGTCGTAAGGACTAACTGAGATAGTTTGTATAAACTGCCTACTATAGTATCTCACTCATGGTAAATATTCAGAATAACAGCTCTTATTACCTTTTAGTACATTTGGTACCAGTATTTTCATTGATTACTTAAATCTATCTATGTGCTTTGCTTATAATATAAAAAAAAACAACTAGAGAAATTATTGCTAAATGTAACCCAGATTTAGTTCCTCATGTTCTGAATAATAAATTTATTCCACAATTTTGAAAGTTTAATGGAGTCCTGCCCTTCAGAAATTGGGGAAAGAAAGCAAATAGATAGATAGATGATAGATAGACAGACAGATAGATGTAAATATTTAGAGTCCTACCTGAAAAGACTATTATGAAACTAACAGATCTTAGTTTTAAATATGAACTTCTGACTTGAGTTCTCACATCTTGGAGAACAAGAAAAAGGCAAGGATATTTTTAGGTCAACTGTGTTTCTGTGTTCTTTCTTTATGCATTTTTAAGTGACTGACATTTTTCATTACAAAATGCTTTGAACTTTGCATTTTGAATTATGTCAGTGAACCCAGAGGCCAAACGGCAAATATTTAACTTTAAAATCTATTGACTAAATAAAAACAAAGAAAGCATGCAAGTGACTGGCGATATTCACTTTCTTTTTAAAATGAAGACCCATGTCAAATTCCATTATTTTATCTCATATTTACCAAATTTGTATGCATGAAGTATAGTGTATTTGAAATAGAGCAAATTGGGGAAATTAGATTCTACTAAGTGCTGAACTTCTCCACACACAATTAAAATCTGCTTGAAAAATGCATAATCAACTGAGATCAGCAATTATACCTTTTACTTGGAAGAACATGCAGGAAACTTAGGACAAATAAGCAGGGAAGCCATGCCTAATTTTGGAAGACAAATATATATGACTTCTCTGCTTTCAAGGCAGTAGTTTAGAAGGTAAAACCTTTGTCATCTTCCTCCAGAAAGATGCCTCTTTGTGGAGGCTAAGCTGACATTTGTCTTCATCATTCTTTGCATCAAAAGACAGCTCCAATCGACATTACAAGGATCTGACAATAAAGAAGTAATGTTATTTCAGTACCTCTGACGGATAACCTTGGAAAACAACTCAAAATTCAATTTCTGTAGCATGGGCTAGACGACATTTATTCTGGAGGTTAAGGTCTTCTGTAAGAATGAAAATGGGATATTTACCATAAGCAAATATTATAATTACTGGGGAGAAATGTGAGCTGGTGAAATTCCTACTGTAGGAATGATTCTAACAACAACAAAATAATCTATTATCGCCACTCCTGCATCCGGGTCCAGAGAGGAAAATGAGATTAAAAGAAAGGGAAGTCTTTAGATGAGAAAGCCCCCAAAGTTCTCAGCTGCCTTTAGGATGGAAGAGGATAGAGGACAGACAGGTGGGAGGGAGAGCTCCTGAGGCAGGGCGATCTAAGAAAGAGTTTTAAAGGCTGAGTCAGGAAGGGGCCTTGGAAAAGGAAACGACGACACCATCAAATTGATGAATTTGTTAAAAGACGACTCAGGTTGATTCATGAAGTACAAAATGTTCCATCTTTTTCAGAGGTACCAAGACTAAGCATTGTGGTAAAAACATCAGGTCAACCAAACAAACAAACAAACAGATTACAAACCAAGAGTGCACTAGTGATTTTTATGCTAAAAACAAACCTTCTCGTTAAAATCATGTTCTAGGTAAAGGCCTTAGCCTGCTCTTCCAAGTGGAGGCTCTGTTGAGGCTGTAACTGAAAACCAAGCTCAGGCCCTCAAGTTTTAAGAAACCACTGACACATTTTTAAGAACAAGAGGGGAAAAAGACGGGTCACTTTCGTGGCCTACATTGTGCACTCATCATTCTTGTACTTGAGTTCACTGTGAAAAAACTTGTTCCAGTAAGGGGGTGTGCTCTGGTCTACCTGGCTAGCTGAAATCCACTCCCCAGAGAGGGAAGGGGTGAGGCAGGCGGGGCTTCAGTATGGTCCGCCCTTTTACAGTGTGGATGCTGGGGAAGCCGTCACTGACTATGTCTGCAATGGAAACCACTTAAAAACCACCTTCCTTCCTTTGTCTCATGTAAGACCTGGGCAAATGCAAGGGATTTCAGATCTCTGACACACTGCACCTAGCACATTGCCTCACCTAGCAAAAGCTGCAACAGTGTTTCCAAACTGTTCAAGGCACAGAGGGCATTCAATGACTGTGTGGCATAACACCAAAAATGTGAGTAAGATTTTGTCTTTCAAATTAAAAAAAAGGGGGGGGGGTAGGGGAATGGACTCATCCCCTTTTTTTAAGTTCCACTAAAGGGGAAATTAAGTAAAACACCAAGAACTAAAAAAACAAACAAACACACACACACACACAAAACATTCCAGTATATTCTAAAAACACTGTGCTAAAGGAACTATTAAGTCCCTGTCTTTCCATGTGGGGCCTGGCCCTTTAAGATTGTGTTGCTAAAAGCAATCGTATCCAAGTATGTCGTGCTGATTCATTAACAGAAAGACAGTTTCCAGACACATTAGTCATTTTGAACAGGTTTTAAACTCCATCCTCGCTTCTCTTGATACTCTAAATTTTTGCATATGTATGCAATGGACGAACATATATATGTAGATAGGTAGCTAGCTAGCTAAATAGTCTTTATCTATTTACCCATCAAAGGACACTTAGGTTGTTTCCATATAGTGGCTATTGTAAAATATGCTTCAATAAAGACGAGAGTACAGGTATCTCTTCGAGATACTGATTTCGTTTCCTTTGGCTATATACCTAGAAGTGAGACTGCTGGATAATAATGTACCTCCATTTTTAATATTTGAGGAACCTCCATACTGTTTTCCATAATGACTGTACCAAGTTACGTTACCACCAATACTGTGTTAGTGTTCCTTTTTATCCATATCTTTGACAACACTTATCTCTTGTCTTTTTGATAATAGACATCCTAACAGATGTGAAATGATATCTTGTGCTTTTGATTTGCATTTCCCTGATGACTGTGGTGCTGAATATGCTTCAATGAAGACGAGAGTACAGGTATCTCTTCGAGATACTGATTTCGTTTCCTTTGGCTAAATACCTAGAAGTGAGACTGCTGGATAATAAGGTACCTCTATTTTTAATATTTGAGGAACCTCCATACCATTTTCCATAATGACTGTACCAAGTTACATTACCACCAATACTGTGTTAGTGTTCCCTTTTATCCATATCTTTGACAACACTTATCTCTTGTCTTTTTGATAATAGACATCCTAACAGATGTGAAATGATATCTTGTGCTTTTGATTTGCATTTCCCTGATGATTAGTGGTGCTGACTACCTTTTTAAACACCTGTTGGCCATTTTTATGTCTTCCTTGGAAAAGTGTCTGTTCAAGTCTTCTGTCCATTTTTTTAATTGGATTGGTTTTGTTGTTGAGTTGTATGAGTTCCTTATATATTTTGGATGTTAACCTCCCTTTATCAGATGTATGGTTCGCAAATATTTTATCCAATTCTGCAGGTCGCTTTTACATTTTGCTGATTGTATCCTTTACCATGAAGAAGCTTTTTGTTGATGTAGCCCCACTTTTTATTTTTGCTTTTGTTGCCTTTACTTTTGGATTGGCACTTTGAAGTTTTAATAGTGTCTATAAAAGTGATTTGAATAGAGTCTGTATATCATTTCTTTTCCTTTATTGATCCATTTATGTGTGTGTATGGTTGAAAAGGGAGAGGCTAAAAAGATGTCCTATTTGAAAGTATAAGTGAACTGATACCCAAAGTACCTGTCTCACTAGCACACACATTGCCAAAGAAATTAAATTCAAATGAGTGTGCGTGGCATACAGAATGATATACACATTTTGTTTTCTGTAGTGCTCCTGAGGACCAGTTAGTTTATACATGAAGTGGATTAATTTGGATATAATACTGCAAATAACTCCATTGCATCTTTTACTTTAATTTAAAGTTAAAATAAAGTGAATCAAGGTGCAACATGTACTATGATGTATGCATTCTGCTGAATTTAAATGAATTCTAATTAAATTACTTGGAGCAAGATAAATTAGATTATTTCTCAAGCACATTTTGGATAAACCTAATGAAATTCTATGAATAGAAAAGTCAGAATGGGCTTTGTTTAATGACTTGGTTGCTGATATATTCTCTTGGAATGAACAAGAGGTCAGATTGACCTTGGGCCATTTCTTCTTAGAGTGAGACAGACACTATATTAACTTCAGAAAGACTAGCTCAAAAGAGACTAGGATTTACTTTATGTTGAAAGTAAAATAACTTATTGAGGCATTTAGTTATGTGTTTTCCCCTACATTTTTTTGCCTCTTAGCTTTGGAATTCCCTGGCATCAGAACAGTTTCTATTGGGAAGTAAAACAGAGGGCTAAAATAAATGTCCCCTTGTTTCTGATTCCATGGAGGGGATTAGATGAGGGGTAGAGAAGGCAGCCATCAGCTAGAGGGAGATGGGCACAGAAGTATCAAGTTGGGGAAAGATGTCCAAAGACTAGGGTAGGTTCTACAAGTGAGAGGGACCCAGACTCACCATCTCATGCCACCCTAGGGAGGGGAAGGGTACAGACATCTACATGGGTTGGCTAGACCATATAGGGAAGCTGTATACCAGGAACCAGGGCTCCTAGCCTATACAGATTTCTGTGCCCAAGGGGGTGTAAAACCCAGAAAGCTTTTGGATGCTAAGGAGCAGTGTAGGCTTGGAAAATATGCATACTGGTAATCCAGTGTGGGGTTTTTTGTTTGTTTTATTTTATTTTCCAACTAAAGTGTACTTTCAATATTATTTTTATTTATTTCAGGTGTACAGCACAGTGGTTAGATAATCATATACTTTCTGAAGTGGTCCCTCTAATTTTTCCAGTACCCACTTGGCACCATAGTTATCACAATGTTATTGACTATATTGCCTATGCTGTAGTTTACATCCCTGTGACTATTCTGTAACCACCAATTTGTACTCCTTAATCCCTTCACCTGTTTCACCCAGCTCCCCCATTCCCCTCCAGTGTGTTTTGATATGCCTGAGGCCCTGAGTCCTCTGTTTGGCCCTAAAGAAATGGATGGGAATGGGAGGAATGGGCTGTAAAGGTGTGGGGAGAATTGGGAGTGCAGAAAGACATTCCAAAATGTCTCAGAGAGAATTTCTTCTTAGTCTAGAACAAGAGAACTTGGAATCAGAATTAATTTGCTTTGTAGAAATTTATGGAACAAAATATCTCAATTTCTTCCACTCTTGGAAAAGTTCATTTCCATGTGGTTAGCTAAGAAGCTATTCAAGAGTAAAGCATCTTGAGGTGATGCAGGCTTGTGTTTCAGAGGAGTGGGTGATTTCTACCTGGTACCTGTGCATGCTAGATTGGATTCAGAAGAACAGAATTGCCAAGTTAATAAGAAGTATGGTTTGTGTCGAACAAGATAGGCTGGGCCAAGCATTTGAAGATGCTTTTGACGTACTGAGGCAACATTCAACTGGAGATCTTCAGTACCTGCCAGGAAGTCCCAGCTACTATGGTATGCTGCCTCCAGAGCAACCTGTCTATAACTGGAAAACAGTAATAAACTGTCCTGTGGACCTCTGTCTTGAAGGGAATATTCATCCATCTCTGCAGAACATCCCTGAAAACCAGATGGTACAATTTCCTGTTCTCCAGCAAAAGGGAGGAAAAGGTACATGGATCCATCGTGTAAAAGAACCAGGTCTCCCTCAAAGCAGTTTTAAGGGGATTTCATATCTGTTTGGAATTGTATTTGCAAGATACCCTCTAATCACGATTGAGCATAATTTAACTCAGACAGACTGAACTACTCCAAGCTGTTCATCTTGGATGAGCTTTCCTATTGCTTCATAGAGATATTACAAAGCTGCAAAGTATCCACTTAGCTCAAATAAATACATAATGTGTATATATTATATTTTAGGTATCAAAAGGGAATTTTTTACAAGTTATTTTAGCATTCTTATTCCAGTTGTGAAGTCCTTGGGATAGAAATCATCTTCTTTATTAAGTTTTCTGCAAAAAAAGTTCCATAATAATTTGATATTTTATCAGTTTGAACTCCTGATGTGAGAGAAACATGGATCAGTTGCCTCTCGTATGCCCCCAGGGATTGAACACAAAACCTAGGTTATGTGCCTGACAGGGAATCGAACCCTCAACCTTTAGGTGTAGGGGACAACACTCCAACCTAGACACCTGGCCAGGGCACCATTTGTAATTTTTAAAGAATATGCATGTTTGTATATGCAAAAAATTAAGAAAAACACTTTCTAGAAATATGTAAGATAGATTAGAACTTTTTAAAAAATATTTTATTGATTTTTTTACAGAAAGGAAGGGAGAGGGAGAGAGAGATAGAAACATCAATGGGGAGAGAAAATCATTGATCGGCTGCCTCCTGCGCGCCCCACACTGGGGATTGAGCCCGCAACCCAGGCATGTGCCCCTAGCCGGAATCAAACCTGGGACCCTTCAGTCCGCAGGCCGGAGCCCTATCCACTGAGCCAAACCGTTCGGGGCTAGATTAGAACTTTTACTTTCACTTTATGCTTCTGTTTTAATCATTTACCATGAGCATATAATACTTTTATTTAAAAAAAATAAAAATTTAAACATTAAAAAAAAAAGAGTAAAACATCTTGTTTCCCTAAACTCCCTTCTTTTCCTACTCCTTTGGAAATGCTTGGCATTTTATTACGGGCTTGGACTATAGTTTCTTTGGTTTGAGAAGAGTGGTGAGTAAAGTCTGAGATGGCAAGGAAGGTACAGAAAAGAAAGGTTTACAAAACTCAAGGAGACTTAAATGATGTGCCAAAGGATGAGTAAGAAGTAGAAAAGACCATGCGCAATAATGTCTAGAAAAATAGAGCCACTCTTATGACAATTATTCATTTTTCTACAACAACATATAAAATCAAATGAGAATGGGTTAAGAACCTGTGAAAGTTATCTAACCATGAATGAATTGATATTGCCTAATCTATATTCCAGTTCCATAGCCAATCTGAAGAAGGAGAAATGAGGCCCTTTGAAGAACAGAACATGATGGCGTCTGTGATACATATTTCATAAAGTGTTTCCTTACAGAATGTTCCCTTCTGCGCATTTCCAATGCTGTCTGAGATACATTAGTGAGAGAGATGAGAGGCACACGTTTTCTTACTAACGCACCTTTTCATGTTTGGTGCATACACTTTTAGTTCAGTTGACAATCCCAGAACACATCTGCAAGCATTTTATCATTTGACATTTATGGAAATATTTACTGAAAGTATATGAGTGGAAGTACAACAAGACTCATGAACTGCTTTCAGAGTCTCTAAGAAGAAAAAGGGAGGAGTAGGAGTAGATGGCTTAATGAGAGAGGAATGAAGTTCCATCCTCTCCTATTGTAAAAACTCCTTCAAGGTATAAATACTATGATTCAACTATAATATAATTTGAAACTTAAAGGAAAAAGAAAAGCTTTATTCCCACCAAGGCATGCATGTTAGCATAGCAACCTAAAAATCCTAAATAAAGACATTTAAATAAACCAGAGGTTATTTTTTAATGAGCTATGTTAAATATTTCAACACTATGGAGTAAGTCTATGTCTACATCTCTTCAAAGATGAAACAGATATGGTCAGAAAAGTGTGCTCAACAGGTTAGGAACTATAGACTACATGTAAGTCAAGGGTAGGAAGACAACTGAATTCTTCCCAGATATTCTAAGGTAAATGTAGAACATTGCTAACACCAAAAGAATCATGAAAAAAGGTTAATTTATAGTATAGCATGGTCAGCAAAGGCCAGACCATGGGGAGGAGACACTACAAAGGGCTCACAGTAGGGCAGCATGGGAAGACACAGTAAGAGAAACTGTCTTTCCATGGCGGTGCTTGTTTGTCAATGCCAGGCCTTACAGTCAACCTAATGGCAATAACCTAAGCGTTTCTGATCCTCTGTATCCTGGTCTTCCCTAAAGCACAGTGTGTGGAGTGAGAACCCAGGAAGCTCAGTCTGTTACAGAATCTCTGGCAAAAGTAACTAGTTTCCTGCATATAATGAAGAGCTAACTGAAGATCCCCAACCCGACCCTAACCCATATGCCAACTATGTGAGACAGGTGATCAACATCTGGTGCTATCTTCCCTCTACAGAAATATGTGGAAGAGGATTGGGGAGGGAATTATGCTGGAGAGAATGTGAACTTTGAGTCAGAATCACCCAGATATGCTGTTCAAGCTCCAATCTCCCTTTATTCCATGGGAGTAGAAGTCTTCAGAGTGTTTAGAAACCAGCAGGTGTTGAATCTGTGCATGAAGACAGAGCTGAAATCCAACTGGACAGTGGAGGCAGTGGGAGCAGCCAAACCAAATTAAGGGCCTGGGCAGGATCCTACACAACAACCAGCACAGATAGACCCTCCACCTAAATGCTTCCAAAGGTGGAGATTTCACAATGCTTACCCCCGCCCTACCTTTCATATGCATCTTTCTGTTAAAGGACCATAAACAATGTTTCTGCTGTAGAAACACAACAGGGAGTTCAAGCAGCACTGACATTTTTTGAATGGTATTTTAGAGAAAATGCTATGCTTGACAAAGAGTCTACAACCTGGAGAATAATTTTGAAGGATAGAAGGATTATTAACTTGTGGGTTTGTCAGCATATTAGTAATTAGAAACCATAGTTGAAATTTGGCTATTTTGAGTTTTAATGACTCTTGTGTAAACCTGTGTCCTGAGCATGCCTGTGCATTAAAGATGGGGTGTGTGGCAGGGTGCTTTTCAAAGTGCTGTTTTAAAAACATACATCATGATAAAGAGGGGAATTGTTTCCTTATAAACCCATACAGAAGTGATATTCTTGTCCTTGCCCTTTTCCGACTTGACCTTCTCCATCTACTGATTTAGCCTTTGGATAACCATTATTGAAAAATAAGCTTTCCAATGTTGTCCCTCACTTTGACGGACAGAATAGGAAGTCAACATTCAACTTTTAATCCCCGGTTTGACAAGACAAACGTTGAAGAAGAAAATGGAGGAGGAGGAGGTGGAGGAGGAAGAGGAAGGAAACAGTACAGATCCTGATGTTCACTTCTGCTGCTTGGTGGAGGGAAGTGCCTACAGGTCTCTAAGACTGCAGAGTGCATTTCTGAGCTACCATCCAGGTGTGCACATCCTGGAGGGCTTTTCTTTCAAGTGTCTTTAGACTTTCCTGGTCCTTGGTGAGGCTGCCTCACAGAGTCACATTCAGAAAGCAAAGACAAACACAGAGCTGGTTTCCTGCATGTTGCTGCCCACATCAAGTCTCCTGGGTCTCAGTCTCTCCCTCAAATCCACCTTGGGGTGTGATTTATTTAACTCTGCCTCATGCTGTGGCATCTGATTCTGGGACTCACACTATATACTGACCAGCCTTCATCAACCACCCACGAGCAGCTCATTTCTAGACCAACACATTCCTACTGACTTTCAAGCCCCCAAATGTTGAATGCGGCCAACATTTCTAATCCCGTCTCCAGCTGGACTTGACAGATGATAAAGCAAGTGTCCCAAAGGCAGGCAGGAGAATTTCATCATAAGTAATGAGATAACGGACTAGACAATGTAGCCAAACTACTTTTCTCTTTGAAGCAAGACCTTGACCTTGTCTAACACTGTGCCCAACACCCACCTTAAGCCATTCACCTTTGAACATGGTACCAAGGCCTGTGTAGCACAGGCACTCTTTTCTTTTCCTGGTGGTACTGTAATCTATTCATCTTACTGACATATCTGCATTAACTTCAGATTTCATGAGGATTTGAATTTTCAGGAGTGGGTTGTGTTTTACCTTCTAGAGAAGAGATAGATAGCTGGACACAGTCATACACATGACTCTTAGGAAAGAAAGGTATGAAGACACAAAGAAGGGGGCAGATGAGTGTTAACCAAGAAAGTTAACCAACTTCCTCCTCAGTGGACAGGAAGGTCAATGCTCCAAGAAGCAGAGCACTAGATCAGTCACCATGACGATTTCACGCAGCCACTGGGCATCCAGTGAGTGCCTCCGTTATGAGGTCCTAGACACAGAGACTGTGACAAGGGAGGCCAGACAGATGCTTATGGGCACCTCTAGGAGTGAAGTGGTCCATCCGGAAATCAAAGAACCCATTATTTTTGACATTTGAAAAAGTCTATAGGCGACAACAATAATAACAAAATAGTACCCCGGATCTCTGCATTACAAGAACGAAAAGAGAAAAAAAAATCAAAACTATTTTTCCTTGAGAGTTGAAGGCTATTTTCTGTACATTTAACTCCAAAATGAAAATCAAGAGAAAATGTTCTTCCCTCTGGTAATTCTGCACATTGAAATATTCCTTTGCAGTAAAAATTGGCCTACTTTATTCTATCAATATGATTAACCTTTCTTTAATCTTGTTCTAGGAGGAAATTCACTTTTTTCCCAGCCAGAAATGTTGCTATTTATGCATGTAAAAACTAATTTTGGTGGAAAGAAATTACATTTTTTTTAGAATATAAAAATAGTTCTGCCACTTAATTTTGAAAAAAACTTCTAAGTCAAAGTAATAGTTTTCTGCTCACTCACAGGACTGGGAATGTGTCCGTCTGCAGCTGGGTTTCATTTCTTATTGTTTTCTTTCTTTTGTCTTTTTTTCTTTGCCATCAGCAAGATCCTGCCGGCAGAGCTCTGTGGACCAGATCTTTCCCCTCAATCCAGGGGCAAATCGCAGATTACTGATTCCAGGAAAACATCATTTCCATTGTAACACAGAGCTCTCTTGTTCAGATAAACCACGGCACTACTGGTCTGTCCTTTCCAGAGAATCAGGTCTATTTCAGTCACATCTCATGTCCAGGAAAGCATATGGAGCCATACATCAACCTCTTTCCTCTCTCCACTGGAAGAACCACCTCCTGTCCCATATCCCCCGCTCAGTCCCCCCTTTTCCATCTCCATGCCTTCCTCTAGAAGTAGTATGGGCTCCTGTGAGGTAGGAGCAACCCCATGAGGTAGGTATTTTCATTATCACCGTTTTACAGTTGAAGGAATGGAGACACAGAGTGGTTAAGTCACTTGCCCAAGATCACACAGCTAGCAAGTGCGATAAACGTAATCCAAACTCAGTCTAGCTCCAGGGCCTGAGCCCTTAACCACAAACTATTTGGCCATACACAGATGACCACAGCTGGCACACACAACACATACACGCACACAAACACATATTACACTGCTTTATTTGCATCACTACCTTTATTTTACTTCATTATTTTTCTTTCTCATGTATTTTGCTCCCACCAAGTCTTCACTGGTACCATTTTTACATCACTTTGATCCAAGAGCTATAAAATGATGTGATGTGGAACAGGGGGCTGAGGAAGAAGAGAGGAGACGTGACCTATTCTGAAAGGCCTTGATCTTTCTATTTGTGTTCCTTAAAATAATTCATTAGTAAGGTGATATACTTACTTATATCAGTACAATATATACTTATGTATTTGGATGTTTATGTTTGTGAAGATTATAATACAGTATAATAACATTATATAATATATCACATTATTTTGAGTAAATTCACCTGTCTTGAACGCTAGAATGGATAATGTAGAGTTACTACATTGGTATGTAAAACTTTGAACTTATACTCATGAAAATAAAAAAGGCAAAAATATCATGTTTAAAAGAGGGAGCAGAATATCTCCTGAATTAATAACAGCAGCATCTGCTGAGATACAATAATATGCATATTCTTTGACACTTCCAGTAATCTATCTAAGCACTTACTAAAAGGAAGTCATCCAAAAGGTGGAAAAACTAGACTTGCATCATGATTATTATTCATAATGACAAAAAAATTGGAAATGACCTAAATGTTATTATAACTTACTGGTTCATTAAGTTACAGTGCATCAATTTGATTGAAGAGTAGGCAGCAATTGCATATCCTTGTCAAAAGATTGTAGAGAGATAAAAATGCTCAAAATACAATGCCGAGTGAAAAACACTACAATAAAAATTGTTTCTGTGCTTTTACTGTAATTACATAAAATCATTTTAATTCATATTGACAGAGACTTTTTTCTCTCTTTTTCTTTTGGTATGTTACAACTTCGATAGGTCAATAAAAATTCTTATGCTTGAATCTATTCTGTTTTATTAAGTTGATTGTGATGTAACAAAACTGCAGGAAATAATGTTATTGATTTAAAAATTTATGTGTGTTTGGGGAAAGTGTAATATTGGACCAAAGAGTATATATGCTGATTATGTCCAGTGACATTTCATATTCATGGTGTGAGGGCAATATTTGTTACCTTTCCATGCCACATAGTTTATGAAGGTTAATCAGAAAATTATAAAGTAATATGAAAAATTGCTTGAAAAAATCCCTAGTTATAGAAGATATTAAAGATTTATTTATAAAATCTTTACATACTTTTCCCCTTCTTTTACTGGCTTAGGTTCTGTTACTTTTATTTAAATGATTTATGGTCTCTGAGCCCTTTGTTGTAATCCACCTCAAATCTTTTCTGACTGTTGCACAGTATAAATAGGAAAGAAATCATAATACTGCTTCATGCATACAAAGTAGTAGCTGTTCTCTGCATACAAAACTGCAGATAAAATTGAAAAAAAATTACTGCCTTAAGAGATACATTTTCCCACATTTCTGAATGTTTGGCATCATGTAATGTGACTGGAGAAGTGTTATGCATTTGGCGTGACCTACCCCCCCATCCCAAATTACTGATACCTTGTTCTTAAATTTCAGCTCACTTAGAAAGACACAGCATTCTATAGTAAACCAGACTCCCACTGGTTTCTGAGAAGGGAACCATCTTTATTTTGCAGATAAAGAAGCTGAAGCAGCCCTGGCCGGTGTGGCTCAGTTGGTTGGGCATCGGCCAGTGCACCAAAGGTTGCTGGTTCCATTCCTGATTCAGGGCACATATCCCGGGGTTGTGGGCTCGATCCCTAGTAGGGGGCATGCAGGGGACAGCTGAACAATCTTTCTCTCTCTGTCTGTCTCTAAAAAATAATAAGCAATCTTAAAATAAAATAGAAGCTGCAGCACACATATCCTAAGAAGCCTATCTATACTAACAATGAGAGCTAAACTTCACTGAAACCATACTGTGTGACAGGCATTGCATAGCACTTTGCAGGAACTAAGTGATTTAACCTTTACAACAAACCACTGAGCAAGGTACTACTGTCAAATTCTAGTTTACAGGTGAAGAAGCCACTAAAGAGAGGTTAATACTTTACCCCATATTTCAAGCTAGGGAGATATATATCTCAAGTTGCTCGTAATATAATGCTTAAAATGTTTTAGAATTATAAAGTGTTTTGTAAATATCATGCAGTTTAGAAACCATAATCTACGGTATATGGAAGATTAATGGTGATACATCTGAGGCAACAGGCCAAGAGAAAAAATGTATGAAACTTACCCACTGTCCTTATATTCCACGCAAAAATTCCTAAAACGTTAAAAGTCGCTTCCTTTTGGGGAAAGTTCTGTCCCTTGACACACAGTATAGTATCCTAGGTTTAATTGCATTATATGTAAATCATCTCCTGAATATGTAAAGATTGTTTCTTTGGTATCATTGAATTAACATTCATCATATTTATCATCAAAATTAAGAAAGGAACATTGATTTCATATCCAATTCTTCCCTCTCTCTCACATCCCAGGCCCAATCTATTTGTAGCAATTCCTGTTGATGTGATTTCTAACATCTGTGAAATCCATCCCTCATTCCCACCACAACTGTCAACACCCTGGCCCAAACCACCATCCTGGCTCATGGAGACGTCTGTGACTGCTCCTGTTCTCCCTGTCCCCATATTTGCCACAGACACCCATTCTCCATCACACAGGTAAAGGGATAGGAAATGCACATCACAGCAGTGACTCCTTGTTTTAAAAAGCCTCTGACGCTCTGATTTCTTCCTCCTTTCTCACTCTGCTCAGGCCATTCTGCTCCTGGATGATGCCTTCTGCACTTGGGTGTTTATGCTTCCTTCCTTATCCCCACTACTCAGAATGTTCTCACCCCAGTCTGTATGTACCAGCCCAAGTAGCACCTCCTCAGAGAGGCCTTCTCATCTCCCCACCACACGTATGACCCTGCTATTACTATTCTCCACCACCACTCCCATTGATTTCCTCTAAAGTACTAACCACAACCCATGAGTATTTGATTTACTCATTTGCTTACTTATTTATCATGTCTCTTCCCAACCAGACTGTCAGCTCTGTGAGGAAAGGGATTGGTGTCTCCCAGGCATTGTCGTATCTTATCTGACAAGCGCCCTGCCTCTCACATGGGAGACAATAAAGAGTCGATGAATGGATCAATAGCAATTTAGTAAAATATTGGCAAGGAAGCAATACATATGTTAAGCAGGGATTTCTTAAGCATTTATTTTCATGAAATACCCAAAGTTAAAACATTGACATTCAAAGATTAAAAAAATAAAAGGTAGCCTAATGCAGTACTACTTATGTGGCAGGCTCTTTTCTCTTCTTTTCTTTTTTTCTTTTCTTCTCTTCTCTTCTCTTCTCTTCTCTTCTCTTCTCTTCTCTTCTCCTCTTTTCTTTTCTTTAAATATATATTTTTATTGATTTCAGAGAAGAAGGGAGAGGGAGAGAGAAATTGAAACATCAATGATGAGAGAGAATCATTGATCGGCTGCCTCCTGTACACCCCACACTGGAGATTGAGCCCACAACCCGGGCATGTGCCCTGACCAGAATCGAACCATGATCTCTTGGTTCAGAGGTCGACATTCAACCACTGAGCCATGCCAGCCAGGCCAGGCTTTTTTCTAAAAGTTCTACATGGATTAATTCATCTGATCCTAACAAGGAGAGTGCTATTTGTAATCTTTTTTTTTTTTTACAGTTAGACACCAGGCCCAGAAAAGTGAGCAGTCACTTGTTAGTGAGGGGAACATCAAGGCTGCCATCTTTGAAGACAACCACTAACTATGCTGTTTCTCAAGGTCAAACTAAGATGGTATATGTTCTGAATTTATTTTATTAAAATGGTCTGATCTAGTATCATTTATAATTCAGTGTTTCCATGGCAAAATGCTAGCAGAGATGTCTGTTTCACTAGGAATTAAGCCAAAGATTCTGGAATAAAGAATAGAGATTATCCACGGGCAGTAGGCCAACAGCTGCTCCAGGCCAGGGGCCAGCCAGCCCTCCTCCATCACTGGTGTGATTGGCTGAGAGCAGATGTAATGATATTAACGAGGTCACATACTAAATATGCTTTTTCTCCAAAATCCTCATCAAAATCAGAGATGTCATCGGGCTTGGCTTGCTCCATCTCTGGTGCATTGGCAAATCCCTCATCTTAGAAACATGAAAAAATAGAACTTTAGGGTTCTTGTTATCAGGCTACTTGCCCACTGTGTAGCTTGAAGATTTCTCATATTTATGAATGCTAATATAGGAGAGAAACTCCGGAAGAAGTAGGCTAAGAGGCTTAATTTGTACTGCCTATGTAAACCCATGAATACTTAGTATATGCTCACAAATAAACAAGGTCAGTCAGAGTCTAGTTCTTGCTCCATTCAATTAAACAATTATACAATTAAACCTTGAGTAGAGACATTGAAAAAAAAAACTTTCTCAACAGCAAAGTTTGCTCATTTTAACCTTTCACAAAAATGTCAATGAATAGCTGTATATCACCTATAAAGACAAACAACGTCTACAGTATGTGACAAAAAAAAATAAATGAGTAAAAAAAAGTGTTTCAATTGTATATATATAATTGATATCTTTTTCCAAATATTTATGTAAAGTTATGAGAGTGGGCAGGGAAAAGTGACACATTACTTCCTATAGCAATTGATTTTAGCTAGTAGCTTTCAATCAGAAACCAGAAACAAAACCTGACTGCCTACTACTAAAAACACCGTTTTCTTCTTTTTTTTTCTTTAAATGTGTTCTTTTTTTTTAATTTTTTAAAAATGTATTTCTTTATTGATTTCAGAGAGGAAGAAAGAGGGAGAGAGAGATAGAAACATCAATCTCTGATATGAGAGAATCATTGATTGGCTGCCTCCTGCATCCCCCTACTGGGGATCAAGCCCACAACCCGGACATGTGCCCTTGGCCGGAATCGAACCTGGGACCCTTCAGTCCGCAGGCCAACGCTCTATCCACTGAGCCAAACCGGCTAGGGGGCTAAATGTGTTCTTGATTTTCCTCTTAACATACACACGCTCAGGCACACGCGGGTGTGCATGCACACACACACCTGCAAACACATACTCACACCTGTATGTCTGAAGACACATGACTTTGTGCAAAGAGTTGCTATGCAGTTGAGATTACTGGCATGTAAGAGTAATATGAGAAGTTGAGCTGCAGGATTCCCTGTTCCAACATTTCTTTTGTCCATGGTTCTTGGTTCATCGGGTTTTGCTTCATGGTAATTTAGTGCTCATTCTTCCTGCTGTCATCTATTTTGCACATTGTGAAAAATATGAAGTAGTAGAAAGAAATAGCTTGGATGTCATAAAAAATAGCATTTATAATGGTAGCTGTTAGTCATTTTCACAGTTTATTTTTAGTGATATCTTGAGAATACATGAAATTTTGCTAATGTGCTCCCAACATAGATTTGAACATATGCACTTGGGTTTTACCAAAGATGAAGGGAGAAAAGTGATTGTGAATAAAGATGGGGTTTTCATTCGGTTTAGAACCTTCATGGCAGGTGACCTTTGGATGTCACCACAAAGCGGGTCAAGTCAGTGTGAACCTAGCTCAGGAACAACACAGAGGCCTCAGACCTCAGCCGGGGGAAACAGTACAGATTCTCCTCTTCCTTCCAGTGGGGGTATAGCTGCTAATATTTTATTTCTCTCCTCTCTAAGGACAGAGAGGGATATGTAGGTCCAATACCCATGAATACTTAGTATATTCTTCACCCTCCCAGCCTGGAGAGCACAGTTCAGAGAAAAAAGAAGGGTTAGCCCAGAACTTCCACGATTTTATCTTTGAAACCAAATTCAGCAGATTTAATAGTCTTTGCCTTTAAGACCAAAGGGTACTTCCATACTAATTTAAGGTCATGAGATTTCAAGAGACTGAGTGACCTTAAGAATCATATAGCCCACCCTTTTCATTTGACAGTTGAGAAAAATGAAACTCAGAGAGGCTAAGTGAATAATCCAAAGTCACAACTTGCTAATGACAACCCTGGAACTCAGATACCCTGATTCTTAGTTCAGGTGCCATCTCTCTCTGTCTCCCAGAATTCCTGGTCCTTGAACAAAAACAGAAATACCCCGAGGGACCCTGGGAATCCCTCATGAGCCAAATTCCACTCAAAATGCAGCTTTATTCAAGTCTGTGATTTGGGTTTCTGCTCAAGATGCATTTGCAGAGGTCAATTTGCTGTGTGTAGGACTGACCACTTACTGACCACCCCGCCTCCCAAAAGACAGCAGCAGGCCTGGCTAACACTGCTTAACCTGAGCTGACTAAGCAGACCCCTAAAGTTCTTATTACAATGGGTCCCATAGTCCATCTAAAAGTAAAAGCCTCCAGAATTGTCATTTCAATCCAGAGTTTCCAGGAACTCTCACCAAGGGTGTTAACAGTGAACGTTCATGCAAGTAAATGGCAGGATGTTTTGACAATGATAGGAGCTCACTGCAGTCTGCGAAATGTCAATTCAGAAATGTTTTCCATTTTGAGCCTGGGAGCCTATCATTGTTTTCAGGGAGGACCTAGCATTACCGACATCCATTGAGTCGAAATTGGCATTTTCCAAAGCATTATCTGTAGACCAGCAAGGCACAGACAGGAGCCATCTCTTTAAAGACCACACAGGCAATTTCTTTCCTTGCCATTTATTAAATACCTATTTGTGTAGAATCCATCTCTATGGCAACTGTAAAAAAAAATTCAGTCATTTGGTATTGAATTTCTAAGAATGGTTTTATAAGACCTACCAAATATTTACCTTTGATCATCAACTCTACCCAACCATAGGTAGTGCTAAAGGTAACCCAAAGTGTCAGCTTGGGGTTGAATTTGCCTGTTAATTCAGGCAAAAGGGAGATTATTTTCCTTTCAGTCTTCTGGGTAATTGACTTAACTCTCCGCTGTAACTGAGCCTGGAGACATGGCCAGAGAAGTGTTTCTCCCAGGGTTTTCTCTTTAGTTAGTGGATAGGTGTTTATTATGCACACACAAATGGAACATAAAACAAGCTTGAAAAAAAGGCCTTATGAGAACAAATCCTATTCAAACTATCCATTACCTACCATCTCATCACTTAAACTGAAAACTGATCTTTTTTCTAGCTGTTAGATGAATTTGCTGCTGCCAGCTAGCTGTCTCATTCTCCCTCTCCTATCAGGGCCTCTTCTTCTATCTGACTTCCTGCTTTTAGCCCATAGCCTTGCACTCCTACTATTGGATAAATGTTCCAAAATTTTCAATGCACTTCCCTGTGCCCTATTCATAGCTGAGCCTCTGTTAGGTGTTGGGTATTTTATTTTTAAAGCCAGCTCTTAATTATCTGGATGCCAATTAGCCAGGGTCTGGAATGAACTTGACTCTGCTTTTCTCTCCGTTTCTTTTCTGCCGCCCGCCATTTGGCCATGGCACAACTTGTTAGCTCCTTCATGAGGGATGAAGGGCAGGAGTGGGTAGGGATAAAGGTCTGGAGACCCAAATAAGCTCATTCTGTTATTTGTTGGCAGCTCTGGCTAAAAGTTTGGCAAAGTAGTGCATTGAAAGCACACAATAAGAGCAAACTTTCTTTATCATGTACATTTCACTTATCCAAGCTCTCTCAGATTCCCATTGCTGGGGTTAAATTGGAAGCTGGCAGAATTGCACTTGGTACCTTACTTAATGGAGGAAAATAAAGTTTCTCTGATTGAGCAGAAGTCTGTTTAATGAGCATCTTTGTTTAGTACTGAATCCTTTCTGATCAACAAGTGCAGGGCAACTAGCCATTGGAAATCAAGCTTCCATGATGTCGTGAGCTCACCACAGCTGAGCGGCCTGATACTACCTAACAATGGAGTTTGTGTTTTAGTTGCATTTCAATTTCTTTCTTTTTTTTCAATTTATTTCTTAATAAAACAAAAGAAGAAGAAGAGAAATGATGGAATTGGAGTAAAAATGTTCTTATATTGGACATGCAAAAATATCACACTAAATTCTTCATTTAGAAAAACCATTATATCATTCTTTTGCCTCAGTTGTGATATAAAAATATAGTATCATTGGGCACTAAATTGCATTCTCACAATAAAGGGAGAGTTCATTTTTATCAGCTTCCCATTTTCTAAGGGTAGTTTCAATTATAGAAAAAATATAACTTTGAAATCTTTCTTATTAGATTTGACGGCAACCCTGGATTATGAAAGACCAGGACAGCTATTCAAACATGGAATGTATAAGGAACTTACTCCGAAATCCCCAATTGTATTGTTACTAAGTCATCTGGTAGTTTTTATTTTATTGGTGTCTTAAAGATCTGAGAATTGTATTTTCCCTTATGTATATCACAGTGTGTCAGCGTGTCTTCCCCTCAACTGAGGAAAAGACAAAAGAGGAAAAAACACAGAAGATTATATAAACGATAAATTTAGATACAAAGAGGAATTTCATAACTTTGAGGGGAATGTTAAGCATCAAAATGCATCTCTAAGGAAATGTTAGTACTGTCTTTGAAGACAAAATAATTTCTCATTTACACGGATGACTTAAAGGTGGTTTTGCGAGATGAGAGGATAGTTTGCTGAAATAATCCTTAAGAAGGCAGCATTGGTACAGTGGAGAATGTGGCCAGGCAGCACTGGGTTCAAATCCTTATTCTGCAACTTACTGGGGATGTCACCTTGAGCAATAGCCCATAATGTTCATGGGCTTCAATTTTCTCAGCCATGAAATGATGATCATGATAACTCACAGTGGTTTTGTGAAGATTAGATCACTAGAGATCACCATTATCATGGTGGCTATATCATGTGTTTTCAGAATGTAATAGTTGTTTTTATTAGTCCCTTCTAACTTTCTGAAAATAGAGTAGTGCCACAAATTCTAATTTATAACTCTGAATAGCTCCTCTTGAACCCCACATAAAATAAAGCAGCGAACATCTCCATACTAATGCTCATAATAAATCAGGGGTAGACACAAGAAACAGGTGCTAAAACAAATCAATTTTTGCCTAATTCTGGGTTTTTTGATAACTTCTAATGCTATACCTCTTTTAATTATTATTATTTTTAATTTGTCCCATGTATATTTTTTAAAAAACCTTGAAATCACTTAAAATAAACACTAAACAAAAATATATAGTATATATTACTATTATAAATGTTCTGATAGAACATTTACATTAAAAAGAGAGTTTAAAGGACAACAGTTGGAAGGAAGGAAGGGAGGAAGGGAAAGAAAGAAAGAAAGAAAGAAAGAAAGAAAGAAAGAAAGAAAGAAAAGGGATAATTATGCCAGGAATTAGATATAATTACTGAGTTATTAGATTTAGATTTAAGTTTGATAGAGAGTCCTGGCAGCCAAGGCAAAGGGCACCTTTTATTATCTGGGATGGCTAGCTCCTAACTGCTTACCTGCCTGCCTGCCTGATCGCCCCTAACTGCCACTGCCTATCTGCCTGATTGCCCCTAACCTCTCTGCCTGCCTGCCTGATCACCCCTAACCTCTCTCCTGCCTGCCTGATCCCCCCTAACTGCCTCTGCCTGCCTGCCTGATTGCCCCTAACTGTCCTCCTCTGATGGCATGATCTCGCCCCCAACTGCCCTCCCCTGCTGGCCTGATCTCACCCCCAACTGCCCTCCCCTGCTGGCCTGATTGCCCCTAACTGTCTCTGCCTTGGTCCTCACCACCATGTCTTTGTCCAGAAGAAAGTCAGACGTCCAGAAGATGGCCAGTCGACCCGATCTAATTAGCATATTACCCTTTTATTAGTATAGATTCTCAGAACCTTAATGAAATTAATTCTGTCCTTTCACTTCAGGGTGCAATCGTGCAAGGGCTGGTTGGTCCTTCCATGAGTCTTCAATTCATCCATCACCCTCCATCATCTCTATTTCTCCATTCAGGTCTTCATGCTTAATGTGCAATGAATCAAGGGTTTGAGCCCTTGTTCATTATTTTGAATTATCTTGAGAAAATGTGGAAATTAATTATAAGCAGAAGACAAAATCCAACAACTCATGTTCACAAGGTCTGAATTATGTAGAAAAAAGTGTTGGAAAACTGTAAGAATAATATGACCAAATCCTTCCCTCCTAAGTTTACATCTATAGATATAAAGGAAACTCCCTACTTTTGAGGGTGTTGGAAGCATCAGCATGCATCTTTAAGGGAACTGTGGAGTTATCTGTAATACAAAGTAAGTTCTCAATGATGCTCTGAATGAGTTACATTTGTTTCTCTGTGACGAGTTGGTGACTAGCTGAAGAGGTGGTATTTGTACTAATGCAAGTAGATGTTCAGGAATTATCCACATAATTCAGGCTGCATTTCAGCTAACTCTATTGCTTGTCACCAGACATAAAATATTTCTTAATAAAAGTTTTGGATACAATTTTTTGGATTCTTGAGAATTTCCAAGTGGCTCATCAAAATTCTACCAACTGCCTATTCTATGCCAGGCACTATGCACTGTGGGAAACCATTTGCATGTTTATTATTGGTATCAAATTAGCTCAGAAGGAATGAGGAGATGCTCTTGAATTAGAGGCTCATCTGATCCAACCTGAGCCTAGAGGGTGGAGTAGTCGTTCAAGGTGTTGTGGCTGGAAGCTGCTATTTTTTTTAATGCCAGTTAATCTTTTCTGGTTTCCATTTCAAAGATTATCCTTTTCAATATGTAACCTTATTATTTTCACAAAGACTTTCATCATGTTTGACTTCCTAATTCATTTTATCTCTTGTCTCTCCATCTGTTGTACAATCAATTTATTATGCTTGTAGTCTAAAATGCAAGTTATTTATGTAATGTGAATTGGATACTTATAAAAGATAAGCCACAGTGGTCTATGGTAAATGTCCTTCAAAAATGTATGCCTATTGTTTTATCCTATAGAAATGAGCACAGTGTATGTTTCCCGCATATTTTACGTAAGCTCCCAGGATTATTGGGATTGTGTTGGGTAATTCTTGTGGGTACCTCTCACAATACACACAATGATGCTGAATAAATACTTTGTGGTAATGACTTAGTAGTACAAAACTATTGTGTATTAGACAGCATTATTGTAGATTAGCCAATAATATATAAATCTATTTTTCTCTCTAAAATAAGAACATTTATTACTACTGAATTATTTTACATCAACTTGTATATAAATATCCTATTTTAAAACTTTAAAAAGCAGAATGCATGTGCCATATTTCTTTTCTTCTAACATAAAATTTAATGACCATTGAGAAATATTTATTTCTCAAATATTTATTTCAAACTACCTGTGCTTTGAGATTTATACCATATAGATTTGTCAACATCTCTCACACCAATATGTCTGAGGGAGGGAGGGAGGGAGGGAGGAAGGGCATATCTATCCCAAGAAGTTGCCATTTTCATCTCAGGGCCTTTCATTTGCATTTTGCCATGGGTATTAGTAAATGACGCAGAGTAGTGCACCATTCAGCCATCCTGGGAAAAAAGATCATTAACTCCCAGCTCTGTCCCTTCCTGAAATGAATTCTGTTGTGTTTACCTAGCAAGTTTGTTACTTCCCCACATAAGAAGGCATTCATGAGAACTCAAAGACTCTGGTATTCTTTCAAAAATCTGTTTTAAAGACAACCCAATTTAAAAATGGACAAAAAGTGTGAACAGACACCTCACAAGATATATGAATGGCCATGAAGAATATGAAAACATGCTCTACATCACTAGTCATCAGAGAAATGCAAATTGTCAAGTCCCTTCTTTTGGGCATGCACTGCTTATTCTGTGAATTTTAGCTTGTAGTACATATGGCTTGAAATAAATTAATTATAGGCACTATATTCCATCAATATATATTTAATGCCCTCAGATGGACTTTATTTCTTCAAGATTTTCATTAAATGCAAAGTTGCAAAATGTTGACCACACCTGTATTAATTTTATAACCCAACTAGAGGCCTGGTGCACAAAATTAATGCACGGGTAGGGTCCCTAGCGGCTGCCAGCTGGGGCCTCCCTCCCCCGGCTGCCTGCCGGCCAGGGCCTTCCTTCATTCCGCGCTGCCCCCTGGTGGTCAGTGCACATCTTAGCGAGCAATCGAACTCCTGGTCAGTCGAACTCCCAAGGGGACACTTTGCATATTAGGCTTTTATATATATAGATGGTCTTCAAACTGGGTTAGCATACCCACAGCACCTTTATAGAGGTTTGCAAGCATGGTTGGAAAACAATTAATATGCAAATCATCAGCTCCCCTAGGCATGGTTTCCGAAATGGGTCTGCCTGAGAAACCACAGCTAAAGGTCATGCCAGAGCTCCTTTCTAATATCCTTCACAATCTCCTTTGCATACCCCTCACCCAGCCTGCATTTCAGTATGGCAGGGAGAGAGCCATGGGGTATAAAGGGTACCTGGAAACACTACACAAAGGGACAGTTTGAAATACTGTGTCTCCCAAGCCTTATTTATCAAGGAACTAACTCTGCCTTTCAGTTGCATAATTGAATTATTTAAAAGAGGAAGTGAAAATGTCCATGTTTAATTCCAACAGTTCAACAGTTAATCTTTAAATTAAAGTAATGAATTGAAGCCCTGCCAGCATGGTTCAGCAGTTGAGCGTTGACCTATGAACCAGGAGGTCACGGTTTGATTCCTGGTCAGGGCACATGCCTGGGTTGTGGGCTCGATCCCCAGTGTGGGGTGTGAAGGAGGCAGCCATCAATGATTCTCTCTCATCACTGATGTTTCTATCTCTCTCTCCCTCTCCCTTCCTCTATTAATTCAATAAAAATATTTTTTAAATGAATTGAAGGTAAAGTGATATTTTACATTTTTTATTTGACTGGAATAAAAAACATTTTACTAACTTTCAAACATGTTTAATATTAACACTTTGATTAACCTTAGCCAAATATTTATTGGATATGATCAATTCGTATTTGTTTTCTACTTTAAGTATAAGTAATTTTGTCAACCAATTCTTTGGTCATTTATTCCTTCTTATTATTTATAAGACTTACATTAAGCTAACATAGTTATGTTGTCATTGGGGGAAAGTGTGAGAAGAAAATTTCAGAGGTAAGATCAAGAACTACCTGAACTTTCTCTGATTCAAAGCAATACCTGGTGTGGTGCAGAGTTCAGCTTGCTGGCCAGTTTCAGCATCTGTAAAATGCACCATCCACCTTAAGGTATGACGCCCATAAGAAACTAATGTTAAATGTTATCTAGGATGTAAAATACAAGTATTTTATTCTAGAATAAATAGAGGCAAATAAGGTTTAATCCTTAAAACTGTCATTTCACCCTTGATTCCTATTATCACCTTTTCTCCTTTTTGGTTCCGTTGTTTTCCTTCTAATTACATTTGTCAACCAACAGGTGCTCATTGCACACCTGCTATCTGGTTCATGCACCTTTCTCCTTTCTAACAGCAATCTTCCCTTTTTCTCCCTTTCCTGCCGTAGGCGATGGCTAGCTTTGCCACACTTAAGCATAAATCTTTCTTCCTGGGGCACTGTGACAAGCTCATCAATGTGGAATTATAGATAAAGCTGCACCTGAAAGACTCAGCTGGAACAGCCAGAGTTTGAAACAAAGACGTGTCTCTAAACACAATAGATAATGACCTTGATGGAGATGCTTAATGTGAAGGTTAGCCTTTAAATTGTATATACACTGTAATTCTATTTCACAAAAGTAATGACATCCTAAATGCTAGATGCTGCTTCTCTGCAATCATTTCATTCTTTCATGGTTAAAAATGTAATTCCTCATAATGGCACCCACAGTGTGCTGTCATTATACAGAAAGGCTCTTCAGTTACAGCCCATTGCTTGATTAGAAGACATCAGCAAAGCACCGGCCAGAAAAGAGTAGCGCACTGTACTAGTAAATACTATTAGGTCCTGTTGTACGTCAGTGCAGAGCTGTGCTGGCAATAAAACCTGCTGACTGAAGCTCAGCATTATCTGAGGCAAAGGCTGCTAGAGTTCATAAAAGAGAACTGTAAGTTTAAAAGTCAACTAATACCTCAATGTATCTATTGGGGAAGAAGAGTCTGGATACCAAATTAGAAGTATCTAAAACACCTTGTGTGCAAGTGGCTTCTACTACACCGCATATTAGGTTTGCATGGCTATTAAGTGCAGCAAATTAGGTATCTCTTAAGCTACTCTACTTTTCAAATTTTTTATTTATTTGTTTACATTTAATGAAGACAACAGATATATTGTAAATGCACTGTCCTCACCCTCTACTGCTCATGATTCCAATTTGAAATAATAGGATGACTCTTTCCAAACCTGAGTCACATGAGATGTGGATGAGAGTGAAAGGCTGGAAGAGAAAGGCATCAACTGGTTGATGTGGTAGAAGAATGAGAGCTTGAACCACTAAAAGACAATTTAGGAGGCTAAACATCTTTGAGGTGAAGTTGAAAAACACAAGTACAGTCAATACAAAATATAAGCAAGGGAAAATAAAAAAAATAATTCACTCAGAGGCTAAAATATTCCAAGAACATGGACAAAATGCAGGAAGCAAAACAGACATTATTGTGATGATAATGTAGTGTTAAAGAGAGAGAAGGTAAGGTGTAGTAGTTAAGTATTTAGTAGACTCTGTACACAGCCAAGTTCAAGCCCAAACTTTGCCAATTATTGGCTTGGCTAAGTTCTGCAGTAGCCTCTCTGAGGCTTGGCTTTCCCATCAGTACAATAGGGATAAAACTAGTATCCACTGCTATAAAAACTAAATGACTTAATGCATATAGAAGGGCTTGGTTTAAGTTAGCTAATAGTATTTTCTTCATTGTTTATAGTATTATATATTACACTATGCTGAGTAAAGGTAAGTACACTGGAGACATATTATTTAATAGACTAGAGGCCAGGTGCACAAATTCGTGCACAAATTGGGGGCGGGCTGGCCGTGGGAGGGCCATGAGAGGTTAGCTATTGGCCCTGCCCCCGATCGGGGTGGAGAGGGGGCTGATCGGGGCCACAGTATGTATCAAAGCAACCAGTCGTTCTGATTGTTCTGGTGTTCTGGTCGCTTGGCTTTTATATATATAGATGATACCGGCACTGCAATATATTAACTATAGAAGAGAGAATATACTTTTTAAAAAAGTAAAATTATATAGCATTAAGTGATATTAGACAATTTTTAATTCTGGGCTCTAAAATATGAAGAACTTGGGGAGGAAAGTCGGACACATAGTTAATTGTTGGAAAATGCAGTACCATGTGCCTCCACTTAGCCACATAAGAATGGGCCTTGGGCCTGGATCACTTCCTTACCAAGAGATAAAGAAACAAAGGCTTATGCCAGGCTTATCACCTTGTAAGAGAGTTTCTTTACTTATTTCAGGCTTAATGACTACTTTTGTCACTGCTTAAAGCAAGCACATTATATGGCAACTGGCCAACCAACAGTTGTATCTCAAGAAAATCTTGAGAGAAGCCAGAGGAAGAGTGGGAGACACCTTATCTATGGAGTAGCAACAGTAAGATATACAATGGAGTTCTTGCTGGCACAGTTTCTGAAGAGAAATCCAATGTATATTTTATGTTGTGACTCCAGACGTAAGGTGTTTCTTCCTCTTCCACTGGCTTCTCTTAAGATTTTCTCTTTGGGTTTGGTTTTCTGTGGTTTAAACGATGATATGCCTAGGTGTAGATTTTTTTTGTATTTACTGTGCTTGGTGTTCTCTAAACTTCCTTGATCTGTGGTTTAGTGTCTGTCATTAATTTTGGAAAGCTTCTCAGCCATTATTACTCTAGGTATTTATTCTGTTCCTTTTTCTTCTCCTTCTGGTATTCCCATTACATGTATGTTACATCTTTTGTATTTGTCCCACAGTTTTTGTATATTCTGTTTCATTCTTTTCACTCATTTTTCTCTTTGCATTTCAATTTTGAAAGTTTTTATTGACACATCTTCAAGTCCACTTATTTTCTTCTTGGCTCTGTCCAGACTACTGATGAGCCATTCAAAGACAGTCTTCATGTCTATTACAGGGTTTTTCTTTTTTTTCTTTTTTTTTTTCTTTTTTTTATTTTAAAAACTTTATTGTTGACAGTAAGCAATCTCCGGTGTTTACCTATGCCGCCATCTTCGGGTTTTTCATTTCTAGTACTTCCTTTCAATCTTTTGTTAGAGATTCCATTTCTCTACTTTTTTTACCCATGTGTTCTTGCATGTTGTCAACTTTTTCCATTAGAGTCTTTAGCATATTGATCATAGTTATTTTAAATTCCCAATCTAGTAATTCTAAAATCTCTGTCTCAGAGTCTGGTCATGATGCTTACATTGTTTCTTCATACAACGTTTGTTGTTGTTTTTTTGCATATCCTGTAATTTTTTGTTGAAAGCTGGATATAATGTATCAGATAAAACAAACTGAGGTACAGAAGCCTTTAATGTGAGGTTCTATGTTCTTCTGGCTAGGAGTTAGGCTGTGTTTATCATTTGCTGTAGTTGTAGTGTCAGAAGCTAAAATCCTTTCCAATGTTCTTGTTTTTATCTCCTTCATTGTCTTTGCCACTAGAGACTCTGTACATAGGATCTGAGGCTTGCAGTGCTTTTGGTTTTAATCCCTGTTATCATACAGGAGCTCTATTGGTGTGCTCTCTGTGTATCCCCAGTGACTCCCATAGCCCTGACAGAGAGAAGGCCCTGAATAAGTATGTGTTGAATGAAGGACTGAAAATAAAGGTAAATACTATTTTTAAAAATTTGTAATTAAATAAATTTATTTATTTTCTCAATTAAATTTATTGGGGTGACATTGGTTAATAGGATCATATAGATATAAAGAAGAGTTTTCTGAAGACTGTCAATGGCCTCCACCAGGTCAGTGAGCCAGGATGTAAAAACCTCCCTCCCTAGATGCCTTTAAAAGCAGCCCAGCTCCTGGAGTACGCAGCATGATTTCTGGATTCTCCCGTCTGAAGGCAAGAGGACGAACCTACCGGTCTCACAAGGTTCCTCACAGGTTCTTTTCCTGACTTTTGTGCACTTCCCTCCAGGACATCCTGACCATCCATCAGAACATTTCTTCATGTTAACTAAGAAAAGCTTACAC
>NW_005354291.1:806020-807874 GCF_000412655.1 Myotis brandtii | reverse complement strand
TTCTGAGAGGTAACATTCTCACTCCATTCCTAGTCATCTTGATTGTGGTCAGTGACCTAGCACAATCACAAGCCTTTAAACATCCACGTTTCTCCATATGCCCCACATCGGTTTATATCACCCATTTCTGCACTGAGTAGGCGCAGCCTCTTGAATCCAATTACGTCAAGCATTCAGACTTTATCCCAAGACTTGGCCTTAGTTTTTTATTATCTGAGTGTCATCTTTCCTCTGAAATCTCCTCTGAATCTCCTCTTGACTATGATGCCCAATAATGAGGAAGTTGTTCCTGCATGTGAAGTTCCATTTCCAATTAATCTGTTCCTCTGACACTCTTCTTCATTAACTTTCACTATGTTTTCTCAATTTCTTTGACTTGAAGCTGCTATAATTTACCCAGCGGAAATGCCTTGAAAGGAGTACAGGCATTGAGGACTTCGGCATGCTTCAAAACAAAGGAAAGCAATAAGTATTGCAATTTAATCTTACGAGAAGTTTAATTTTCCCAGTGTGAGGAAATAATGTGCCCATAAAATGTCACTGTAACAAAAGAAGCTAAACTCATTTCTTCATCTATAGTTTGATCAAAAAGTAATAAATGGTAGCTGACGGATAGTGTTCAGTGTGGGGAAAACACCGTGTAAATGGGTTCCAAAACAATTCCTCAGCCCACGCGTTGGTAATGACACGGTGCAGCAACAGACGAGGTATTTTAGGGGAACAACTGTTCTTGAGAAAAGACTTTCAAGTAATTTCTTTTCCTTTAATCATAGATCCAAGGTATTTTTGTGCACGTACATTAAAAAGTATCTGAAAACGAAGACCTCCTAGCTGCACTTTTAACATCTTTCTGACTTCTCCCAGCACAGGGGACTATGGATAGAGAAGCAGATTGTCCCAGGGCCTAAAAGAGTGACAAATCCACAGTGACTCCTACAGAATCTTAAGGAAATTTACCCAGAAATGGCTAAGGCACTGGCATCAGTAGACTGTAACAAAGAGGTCTTGGTCATGATATAAGCTCACTTTGCACATTACTTCTAGAAGAACTGTGGATCTAGTAAACCGGTACAGTTAAATATCAAGTCCTGCCCTGGCCAAACAGGGAGTTCTTTGTTATTTAGCAACAGCAGGGTTTTTTTTGTTTGTTTGTTGTTTAACGAGTCAAATGTTTGAGCTAGATAGAATTACAGTGTATACCAAACATATAAGCTCACTTTGCACATTACTTCTAGAAGAACTGTGGATCTAGTAAACCGGTACAGTTAAATATCAAGTCCTGCCCTGGCTAAACAGGGATTCTTTGTTATTTGGGAGCAGCAGGTTTTTTTGTTTGTTTGTTGTTTAACGAGTCAAATATTTGAGCTAGATAGAATTACAATGTACACCAAACACAGACTATCAATCTCCAAATAATTATGTGGATTATACACCAAAAGTTGGTGTTGCTCTTTCTTTCTGGACTGATTCAGAACGCATTTCTTACCCATCACAGCGCCCAGAGAAAAGGAGCAGCCTTCCCTCCAAAGACAACAGGACGCCAAGAAGGATCCAAGCAAACCCAACAGCCTTCCTCCAGCTTACTAACTGACCTCATGCTCTGCCCCACCGTATTCCTCCACGGCTTCCTAGCTCATCCACCCTAGCGTAAAGTACTCAGGTATAACTCAGCCTTCATTTCCTGAGGAAGGCTCCGGTGTCAAGCAGAACTCATGCTAAATAAACATGTATGCTTTTCTTCTGGTAATGTGAATTTGGAAAGGAAAAGACTTACCATCTTAGCTCAACCATTTCCCATGGAAGGAAGGAAGGAAGGAAGGAAGGAAGGAAGGAAGGAAGGAAGGAAGGAAGGAA
>NW_005354291.1:787270-805927 GCF_000412655.1 Myotis brandtii | reverse complement strand
GGACCCTGACTTGATTCTGACCTGGCATGCAGGCTATGGAAAGCACTACGAGGCTAGATCTGTGACGGAATGTGCAGTACTTCCCTGTGTTTATCTTTCAGAATCAATTCACTAGCAAGCATCTGCTGATAAAACACAGTAACCTACTTCAAACTCTGAGGCTTTTTTAGGTGGCATTATTAGTTAAAAACAACTGCTGGCAAAACTGAATGATAGAAAATGAAATGTTAAATCAGAAACCACTTCAAGGCTTCCAAAACAGTCATCTGAGTTTGGATACTCTATGCTCATAAACAAAGCAAACTCAGACCCATTAGACCACACCCACCCCTTCAAAGGCCCTCTCTCTCCCACAAAGGGACAGGAAAGGGTAGAGAGAGCCATTCATAACTCCAGACAAGCTGCCTCCCGTTGCAAAGCGGCTGGCATTTTCATAGATCAGCAAACACACACACACGGGCTCATTCGGCACCATGTGGCAGCCCCCCCTGCCATTTCTGGAGCAGAGTATTTGGCAGGTGCATCAAAGGTGGCCCCTCAGGCTTCCCAGGCCTGGGCACAGAGGGCAGCGGCCTGGGAGGGCACAATCATGGGGTACTGCTAGCCCACCCACTGCACACATACACAGAACCGGCCTCCAACTTAGGCAGGTGTCCGGGCAGGACAACAAATGGCACTCTGCATAAGTAAATGACTGCTCACAGCTGGACCTTAGGATCCGGGAAACAGCAGGCCCCAAGTTAACAGCTCGTGAGATACATTTGGTATTGAGATGGCGTGTTTTATCATAAGAAATATATGTATATTTGGACTTCATCCGTGGTTCCCAGCACAGAGCTCCCAGGACCTTTGTCATTCCCTAAGTGATTACAGCTGTAGGGGCATCTTTGGTTCCCAGCTCCTGAAATAGATCCAGAGCAATAAAAGCAAAAAAAAAAAATGTGTATTTTTGTTATTCATAACTATCACCTTCAACCACATCTGAGTTTATGTTAACAAGGTGACTATTAGAAGGCCCCTACAGATGGGGGCTGGTTGTCAGGGGAGCCAACCAAGTGTTCAGAGGGGTTGGGACTTTCAGTCCTGCTCCCTCTCCCCTCAACATATAGGAAGGAGGGATTGGCTAAAAGAGTTCAACTGCAGATTCCTGGCAAAGCTGCACACATGGCATGCCTATAATACCAGCCTAACTTTTGATCCTTTCCTGTTATTAATAACTGGCTTAGTTACAACAGTCTCAGCATCATATCCGGCTTTGTTAAGTGGTAGCTTCATTTACAGCTTCCCTTCTGGATTGAGACCCATGCCTCTCCGAGGGACATCTCAGAATCCAACCTGTGACCCTTCAGTCCATGCGTCCACGCTCTACACACTAAGCCAGACCAGCTAGGGCCGCCTTCTCTAAATCTTAAAGCAACTTGAAGTGCCATGACTCAAAAGCGTCACTCAGCATCCTTGGACATTTTAAATTCCTCATCGCCCAGGGCTGTCACCCTGCAAACACAGGCAGCTGTGCATCTCAATATTAATCCATTCTTTTTTTTTTTTTAAAGAACACAAGTCCTTGCTATAAATTGTTCTTGTGTACCAGTTTATGTTGCTTAAACCAGCAGCAACAATTTTAAAGCTGCCCTCGTAATTATAAAACCCCATCTCTCTGACTTCTAGTTAGCGAGTGAAGGGTAAAGGCAGCACGCCAGTGAGAAGGCAAAACCAATCAATGTGGCAAACAGTCAGGTACTCGGATACAGAGGTCAGGCCAAATTAAGCATAACTTCACCTCTTCCTCCTTCCTGCTGAAAATCCTGATTCTACTCATCAAACATCAGGGGCTTCCATGTCAGAGAACAGAGGGCTTGAACACAATAGGAACTCCCATGTTTTGAGGGAGTTATACACACAAGTGTGTCGTGTGCACATTTTTAACAGCCAGCCCTGAAAAATAGAACAGCCAGCCGGGTAAAATAAAAGGCTCCATTCCTGCATAATAAGCTTCCCTAAAGACTTCATGCCGGCCTTTGTTTAGACCTCCTGGCTGTTGTCTCATTTGCTTGCTCTTACTTGGAGACACTTACATTAATGGCACACAGGCAGATTTCCATGAAAGATTGCTTCTTCTGATGTCATATCCTACCCTCCTTCACCCGCCCCTCATTATTCTTCCTTCTAGAAGTCCCTTAGAATTAGAACAGCTCGCTCTCTCCCTCACAATTATTTGCAAGCACCTCAATACAGTCTTTAGTTCCTAGATACCAATTCTTTTCAAAGGCAGATCTGGTTAACTCAAGCGTCTTCTCATTTACATGTGAACCAACCCCAATTCACAAGCACTGTAATTTACATGTTGGTTGTATAAAAGCTTCGCCACTGCAGAGTTCTGCGGTCCTCAGTCCACACAGCTGACACTCTCTTGTTATGGAGTTTGGGTTGGCGTGGTCTGCAAGGGAGTTCATTGCAAATTGCTGTGCTGTGCTCACCAGCAGCCCCCATCACTTAGAGCTCTCTAGCTTCCTAATTTAGACACTCACTCTTTCCGCTGTTACCTTTCCTGACTTAGTGTGTAGTTATTTGCAGAAATGCCAGAAGAAAATTCTTACCTTTCCTGTAATAGTGAGACTACTGCCTGGTAACAGAAATAGTGTTGCTGACAGAAAAAAAGGTCATAAAATTCACCTCCAAGCTCGGGCATCCCTGTTCACCACCTCCCAGTGCTGTGCTTTGGGTCATGAAGAATTTAGCTGGCCTCTGTCCATGGTTCCAGGGAGGTAACTTCTAAACCAGCGGTTCTCAACCTGTGGATCGCGACCCCTTTGGGGGTCAAACAACCCTTTCACAGGGGTCGCCTAAGACCATCGGAAAACACATATATAATTACATATTGTTTTTGTGATTAATCACTATGCTTTAATTATGTTCAATTTGTAACAATGAAAATACATCCTGCATATCAGATATTTACATTACGATTCATAACAGTAGCAAAATTACAGTTATGAAGTAGCAACAAAAATAACTTTATGGTTGGGTGTCACCACAACATGAGGAACTGTATTAAAGGGTCGCGGCATGAGGAAGGTTGAGAACCACTGCACTAGAGTCATACGTGGGGCGCTTTGCTGGCACAGAAAGGAGGCGCACAAGGGACAGAGGAAGAGCTTTCTAAGTGACAAGAGAAAAATGTTTAAAAAATAACTTTTATCTACCTAACTATAAAAGTCATACGTGCTCAACAACAACACCGACAAAGAATCATTATTTCATACATGGACAGGACCCCTAACTAGCATCGGGTCACTAGACTTCCGTCCTTCTTCCTACAAATGCATCCATGCACCCATATCACAAATACGGCCCAACTCTTTTAGTTCAAACTACTTTACAGAAAGAAAAGGACTTTGAATCCACTATTTATGGTTAACAAATGCTACCTTTTGTTGCCTGTCTGCCAAGGGACAGGCCAGGGAGTAAAGGGAAAAAAAAAAAGAGAGAGAAAAGGAAGTACTTTTATACCCTGTTGTTAAAAGTCAGTCTCTGAGCGGGAGAGAGAGGCCCTCGCTGTCTCTCTGAGGCGACTCTGGCTAAGGGCTGGCCACCAGAAAGACCAAGCCTGTGATTAGAGGATCTAGGCTTGGAGCCACAATATCAGCCCTACCTCCGGGGAAGGAGGACTGGAGATTGCGTTCAACCACTTGGCCAATTATTTGACCCATCAGGCCTAGACACAGAAACACTCATTGAAACTCGGGACGCCACTGCTTGGTTGAGCTGCCCTGGTTGGCAATACTCTTTAGGTGTTTTCATGCTTTGATATGGAGCAGTTAACACATCCCTGAGAATGACAGAAGCTTCACATTTGAACCCCTCCTAGACTTGCCCCTATGTGCCTCTCCCCTTGGCTGATTCCAATTTGCATGCTCTTGCTATAATAAAACTGTAATTGTTATGTAGAGCGTTTTAGCGAGTTCTGTGAGTCATTCTAGTGAATTACCAAACCTGAGGGAGTTCATAGGGGCCCCCAAATTTGTAGTCAACTAGGTTGGCGTGAGTTGGGCCCTGGGGACCCCCTAACTGGTCTAGGCTGGTGTGTGAAGTAAGAGTGATACCGTTGTAATAACCAGAAAAGGAGCAAAGGGAAGGCCAGATAACACAGGCTTGCCATTTGTACAGCTTTGCCAGAAAGCTGCAGTTAAACACTCTCCCGGTTTGCCTCTCGCAGATCGCTGAGGGGAGGGAATAGACAATAAATGCATGCCCAATAAGGTCTGGGTACAAGCCACTGGCCAGAATGGGTGTGGCCACTGCAAGTGCAGGAAGATTTAATATTTAAACTCCTAAACAAAGGGAGTTTGCTCTCTTGGCCCCCTTACACTCCTGGCTCTCCTGTTGCAGGGGTGCATCCCCTGAATTTGCCCACGTGGCACACAGCCATATGGTTACCCACACAATGGGCTGATTGGGCCTAGCCTGATGATGTACCAGACTGATATAACTTCACACAAATAAAAATTACTCACTCTCCACATGTGTTATTAGTAAAATAAAGTATAAAAATAAGTATGTTGTCTTATTTTATTTCTCCTACATCAACAGTACCCTTGTCCTGATTAGTACAAATAAAATTCCACCTCTAGTCATTTTACCCAAGGGCCTATTATTAGATACATTAGTTTAGTCATCAAATAGGGAATATATTGGAGAGGATCCGTGCAATGGGGACTTCTGTCCTTGAATGGAAAGCTGCTCAAGAATGTTGTCTGGATACAAGGAGGAAAAGGTAGAAAAGACAAAAGGCAGGAGGAGTCAACGGAGGAAGCCAAAAGTCATCAGAGGTACAAAGAAAGGGAAGACAATCAAAAAACAGTGGGTCTCCCAGTGGTGGGGCGCTTTAGCTGTCTTCATTCCCAGTGCACAACGCATGAGGTTTACTGGCTGGAGGAACTGGATTGCCACAGAAAAAATGAGATAGTGCAAATACCACACTGGTACTAGCACCAGGTGACCTTGCTTCTGACCTCAGGTCTGCCACTTCCTGTTTAAGTCCTCAAGACATTCTGAGCTTGTGTTCTCTTAATTCATGAGAAGGGTAATAGCTGTATCTACCTCACAAGGTTGTTTTGCAGACCAAATAGGCAAGTACAATTGTGACAACAATGGGCCCATGAGCATGGAGGTTTTTGACTCATCTGTTTGTTGTATCTTCAAACAAATATTCATTGTACTAGTATTCATCTAGAACTGTGCTGGCATGTAATAAATACTCAATAAATATTTAGTGAATGAACCAATGTACCCTTGTTATTATTTAAGAGTATTACTGTCAGTGTGAATTTTCCATTCATGCTGTGTCAGACCACAACGCATGGAGCCACAGTATTCTTATTTTTAGGAAAAAGACACCTGGTACTTAGAAATAAACCTATTTATAAATAGGTGTGAGAAGATTAAGGAATACCCAAACCACACCTACTCATTTAGCAAGACTGAAAACTTCACTTTAGAATAATTACTAGGTTACTGGTAATTGTCTTGGATGATTATTACAGATTTAAACTCAATGCTGCTTTTAAAGGATTAGTGTCCTTTGTTTTACTGGTACAAAGAATGACTACTGCGGCATTATCAGCTGTTGGTGGCTGGTGTTGGAAGCGAAATAATTCTCTAAATGAGATCTGTGATTGGAATACCTCTCCTGTATAAAGCAATCTTCACAGAAAGATGTCACTGGGACACAGCTCGGCTGTGCCCATTCAGAACTGACATTTAGACCAAAATGGCCAATATTGCCCGCTGGGTCCAAGAGGAAAAGAGACAGAGATAAATGCACACCCCCAAGACATAACTGATTGGAAACCTCCTAAGAGAAATAAATACAAAGCCTTTATTGCTCTGGGTCAGGACAAATGAAATCAAGTTGCATTGTTTTAAAAGGAAGAGGCACACTCTTTCCCTTGGACCCCCTGCTCCCCTTAGAAGTGGGTCCAAGAGGAAAAGAGACAGAGATAAATGCACACCCCCAAGACATAACTGATTGGAAACCTCCTAAGAGAAATAAATACAAAGCCTTTATTGCTCTGGGTCAGGACAAATGAAATCAAGTTGCATTGTTTTAAAAGGAAGAGGCACACTCTTTCCCTTGGACCCCCTGCGCCCCTTAGAAGTGGTCCTTCCTCCCTTCCTCCCTCCCTTCTTTCCTTCCTTCCTTTCCTCCTTCCTTCCTTCCTTCCTCCCTCCCTTCCTCCTTCCTTTCCTTTCCCTTCCCTTTCCTTCCTTCCTTCCTTCCTTCCTTCCTTCCTTCCTTCCTTCCTTCCTTCCTTCCTTCCTTCCACAACAGAGTGGCTTGAACACAGGACAAGAGGAAGGTGGAAAGCTATGAGGCCAGAAAGGGATGTAGGGGTGCAAGGGGGAATGATATAAGTTAGCTTTAGGCCATGCCCTTATTCTGGGGCAACTGGAAGAAGCTGTGAATTTTAAAGAGAGGAGTGACAGTTTTGACTTATAGAATTATCACCTGGGCTGCAATGAGAAAACATTGAAAGAAGATTATAGAGGAGAAAAGAGGCCAGCAAGAACCAAGCGTGAGACTTCCAAGATCCTAAACTGAGGTAGAAAAGATGACAAAGAGGGATTTCATGGCCAATACCATGTGGAATAAAAGGGAGAGGTGTATTTCGCTTGAGCCAAGGCAGGGAATATCAACGTTGTGGAAAAGCGGCAGATTTGAAGTAGAAGAGAGTGATACCATGAATAATAGAATGCGCTTCCCTTCATGGTTCTGCATTTTCCAATAATGCTACCTCATGTCTATAGTTAGACATTGAATGAATACATGCTTGAGGAAGAGGGTGAGTGATGTATCTCCCTTAGCTCACTGAAAGTCTCTCAATAGGAAAGTCCTAGAATGAAGAGAACAAGAGATGAAGTGTGATCCCTGACAGTCAACCCTTGGGGTTTTGAAAAAGAATGAAGGCACATCTATTGTACATTTAAAGGAGGTTTTACAACAATGCCCGAGTGACCAAGGGCTGCTCACTGGTAGCTAGTGAAAACGGAATATCCAAGAAGAAGGAGGAGGAGGAGAGAAGAAGAAGAAGAAGAAGAAGAAGGAGGCGGAGGAGGAGAAGAAGAGAGGTAGTTAAAAGAGGCAGCATGTCTATAAAGATATGTTTCACACAAGGTTTTATTTTTTTGCAACTCACATTCCTTGCCTTCTCCTGTGCCTTCACTAAAAGAACCACATGTATTCAGCCATGGGGGCGGGGGGCAAATTTTTAGGTCAAATTGTACCAAGGCTTCCCTAAAAATATCTGTGACCATATTCCTCATACATATTAGTATTTTGTTATTATTATTTATTCAATATTTTCCAACTGCAAAATCAGCAACTTGCTTGATTGAAGGAAGAGGTTGATATTGGAATAGAGAAAGTTCAGAGAAAAAGAACTTAACAGTAATATTCCAATTTTTTGTTAATTCAATTCCTTCCTTTTCCCTATGTTTGAGAGAGTACACAGCCACTCAAGACCTCACATGATCCACATTCTCACATTCCTTCCTTTGTCAAAGTAAAATTTGTAAACTGGAGATCCAGGTCTAAGGTTTGGCAATCAATTAGTAATAATGAAGCTGAGCCAAAGGAACCTTCTCGATCCTCAACAGACACCCTGAACTATGTATGTGGACCTCCACGTGGTCCACAATCCCATCCCACTACTCCCGGCCTTTCTACCTCTTTTCTGCTTCCACTCTCTCCTTCCCTTCATACTTGCTCCTTTTTAACTCCAATTCCTTCTGCAAGCCATCTCAGCCCTTTACCCGCTCCACTCATTCTTGAGCCTCTGAGTGCCCTACTGGCTCTGTCCATTGGATCAGAGACCCCCATGATATTCCTTTCTCGCATATATCGAGGTTCACGGCTCACTGCAGGCCATACATACCATATGAATCACAGATCCCCACAGCTGTTTACCCAATGAAAAATAGGCTGGGGAAGACTAATGGCAAGTTTATAATTATGAAGCAAAAAAACTCATTGAATATGTTACCTAATTTGATATGCACAATCACCCTATTATTAGAAACTCGCATCTCCATTTTTAGATAAATGACATGAGACAGAAAAATTAATAAAGTACCCAAGGTTATGTAGCTAACCTCCACCTGCCTGCCTATCATGTCACATGCCCAGCACCAGGCTCTCTTTTCACTGCGATACTCAACGCTGACATAACTTCAGATTAATAATTACAGACCCCTTGAAAGCATTAACTATTACCCAATAATCCTACCCTATTTTCCTGGAAAATTAAATTTGTGCTTTCTCTCTCAAACTTTTAAAACACCATTTCCTTTGCCTTCCTTATTCTCAGCTGATCTATGCTTCATATTTCACTGAAAAAAACCTGAAAGCAATTTTGTGAGATCTACACCATTTACTTATCACATTACCTTATATACCCACCTTATCTGGTCCTATACACTCTGTCTTCCCTACTGTTCCAACGGAAGAACATTCCTGCTCTGATCAATGGCCAACCCTTCATTTGGGCTCTGGATACAATCTTTTTACACTTACTAAAGGACTTTGCTCTTGAAAATATCAATCCTACCCTATTTTCCTGGAAAATTAAATTTGTGCTCTCTCTCTCAAACTTTTTAAACACCATTTCCTTTGCCTTCCTCATTCTCAGCTGATCTTTGCTTCATATTTCGCTGAAAAAAAACCTGAAAGCAATTTTGTGAGATCCACACCATTTACTTATCACATTACTTTATATACCCACCTTATCTGGTCTTATACGCTGTCTTCCCTACTGTTTCAATGGAAGAACATTCCTGCTCTGATCAATGGCCAGCCCTTCATTTGGGCTCTGGACACAATCTTTTTTCACTTACTAAAGAACTTTGCTCTTGAAAATATCTCTGCTTTTTGTTTTCTTGTTAATTTTTTTGCATTTCAATTTCCCTTCTTGATCATTCTTAATAGCACAGACTCAGGCTATAACTGCCATCTTTAAACAAAACAAAAAAAAATGCAACAATCAAGCTATCTCCTGATTTCCCTCAAGTCCTCTATAGGAAAGCTTCAGACTTGTCTGTCTTCCATGCATCCACTTCAGGCTTTTGTGGGTCTTTTTCAGGCTCTCCCCTGAAAGTGCTATTGTTAAGTATAGCCATGACCTTTATCTTGTCAAATATAGTGGTTAGTTATCATCCTCTCAACATTCCTTTCCCCTGGTTTTCAGGATGCCATATTCTCGTGTTTTTCTCCTACTTTACTAGAAGCTGTTCTTGGGCACTCACTAAAGGTTAAAGAGCCTTACGTTTTGGTCCTTAGACTTCTCCAGCATCTATTTCACTCCCTTGCAACTCATCCAGTGAGCTCTAACAACCCACTAGATCAGTGGTTCTCAACCTTGGCTGCACATTAGAATCACCTGGGGATCTTTTTAAAATCCTGATTTCTGGGCCTCATCCTCTGGAAATTCTGTTTCTTTGTTATGGGGTGGGGCCACAACATTAGTAACAAAGAAACAGAATTTCCGGAGGATGAGGCCCAGAAATCAGGATTTTAAAAAGATCCCCAGGTGATTCTAATGTGCAGCCAAGGTTGAGAACACTGCACTAGACAGACTCATTTAGATGTCTAATAGGCATCTCACATTAACAAGCCCAAGTTTATTTTGGATTCCTCCTCCTCTCCATCCAGACCTGTTTCTCATGTAAGACCCATTTCATTCTCCCAGGTAATACTAGTTCACCTAATTATATAGAGCAAAAACTTGTCATCTGATCATCTTTTATTTCTTTCTCTTTTCCTCATCCCAAATCCAATCCACCAATAAGTCCTGTCATATCATCCTTCAAAATCTATCCATTTCTAACCACTTAAGACCAGGACTGCCACCTCCATCCTAATCCAAGCCCATCATCTTCTCTTGCCTGGACAAGTGCAATAGACTCCTGTTTAGTTTTCCTTCTTCTATTAATGCTCCCCACAGTCCTTTCTTCACACAGCTGTTACAGGGATGTTTTATAAATATTGATTCAGTCTGTTTAAAACCACCCATTGATTTTCCATAGAATTAACCCCAATTTCTCATGATCTAGAAGGCAACTTTTCTTACCTTATTTCCTACTACTCTCCTCACTCACCAGACTCCAGCCCTATTGGCCTTCATAGGATTCTTCAACTATGCCAGGCCCATTCTCACCTCAAGGCTTTCCTCCTGCTTTCCCTCAGGCTCCTCAGACTTTATATTGTTGGTTCCTTTCTTATCATTGAAGTCTTTGCTCAGATGTCTTCTCTTTGGAGAGAGTTTTCCTAATATTTCCATTTAAATTAGCATTCCACCATTTCAGCTTTACTTTCAGCATGGCTATAATTGCTATTTGAATGTATATATGTTCTTTATTGTCTGTTTCCTTCCACCATGACATAAGCTCAATGAGGTCAGGAGCTCGGTCTCATTCACCACTGCATTCCCATGATGAATATATCATAGGAAATCAATCAAAATCCATTTGCTATGAGTAAACAACAATATAAGGAGATCTGACTTGGAGTACCCTGGCCAGTTAAACAAGGGTCACCATCACTTCTCATAATGCCATTGCTTCCAAAATCTATACCCCGCTTTGGAATTAAAACATGCTAGCAGTTGCCTTAGAAAAATACAGTCCCTGCCAGGGTTTTAATAATTATCTTGATATCTTTGGGTTCTAAACACCCACTTTTAGTCTCACATCAGAGTTCAAAGGCATGCAGAATCTAGACAGATCTAAGGCATTCCAACTGATCAATCTGTTCCCAAGACATTACCAGCTGCTGTTTCAGTCATTTATGGGACCATTAGACTTTTTTGGCTTCAAGGCAATAACTGAGCTTTTCTTTTTGTTTTGTGAAATTGGCCCATGAAAGAAGAGCTTTCCTTCTAATTTTGCAAGGCCAAATTGCAGGCTGATGGTTATCTTGGAGAGAGCTGTTAAAAGAAGACTCTGTAATCCATAGATGCCCCCCAGGGTCTAAATTCATGGTAAAAGAGGGGTCTTTTACTGGCAATACAGACTAGTAAAATAGACCACAAGTCTTCATCTCTGAGCCAGCACTATTGTAAAAATATGTTAGGGAGCAGCTTGTGGCCTCTTGTGAACGGTGGTGATTTTTTTAAAAAAATACATTTTGTATTGATTTCAGAGACAGGAAGAGAGGGATAGAAACATCAATGATGAGAGAGAATCATTGATCAGCTGCCTCCTGCATGCCCCCTACTGGGGATCAAGCCCACAACCCCGGATTGTGACCTGACCTGGAATCGAACTGTGATCTCCTGATTTATGGGTCGACACTCAACCACTGAGCCACACCGGCTAGGCTTTGCTGATATTTTTATCTTGAAGAATCTGCATTCGTTTACTACGAATTGTCAATGCCACCCTCTCTTCCTCAGTTGCACATTCTGCACCGAGACTATCACCAAAATGAGCAAAAGAAAATAGAAATTAAAGGTAGTGTTTTATGGCAGGAAAACACTTTGGTAGCAATGAGTGCATACTGGCAATTCCTTTGGCAAATGAGCTCATAGGTGTTGAATGACTTGTCTAAATTCCCAGCCCAGGCTCTTTTGTTTCTTTTAGGCTTTGGGCACACAGAAGGATGAGCTTTCTCATGGCTGCTTTATGGGACACAAAGATGTATCAAGTAGAAAACGCTCAGGCCTCACCTACAGAGAGACGCCTTAAAATAGCCATAGTCCATTTGTCTCTGCAATTCTGCCTCTCATCTCCCCATCTGAGTAAATGGCAACAATAACCATCAAATGCTCAGGCCAGAGTTCAGGGTTCCCCTCTCACTCTCTCCTCTTTTTCTCACATTCTCTGTGTCCAATTTCTCAGCAATCCCATCAGTTCTATTTCCACCTCCCTTACCTTGCTTAGGCAACATCATTTCTTTGCCAGGTTTCTGCAATAGCTAACTAAATAAATGATTTTCTGCCTCCACCCTGGGCCCCCAACTGTGCAATATGTGGTAGGTTCATCTCTGTCTAATCCCAGAGATGCTGCTAGTTCACAAGGTATTTTATGTAAATAAAATTTTTATAAAAAGGTGTCCCTTCTGGGTGGATGCAACCCTAAGGACACAGAACATGGTGAATGCATAGTATTTTTATATTAATTAGAAAAAGAAAAAAGCCTTCCTTTCTCCCCTTCCTCTGGGCTAACACATCTGTGTGCCAGGATGAGACTTGGTAATGCTCGATCAGCCTGGTTTCAGCCCCATCAACTCTTTGGCTGATGCCCTTGTTCAGTGTGCAACTGGCACAATCACACATGCTGCCTGCTTCCCAACCCAACATTATTCTCTTTCAAGACATTCTATTTATTTCCCAGAAAAAAATATTATAAGTGGCGCTCATTAAATATTTTAATATGAAAAAAAATAAATAGATGAATGTTCAACATTCAATCTGCGGGTGAGGCGCCATGGAAAAAACAAAGGCTGAGAGGAAAGCTGCCGGGTTCCAGAAACCATTTTTGTGACCATAGGGAGCTGGCACAGCTCGTGAGAGTAACCCTGTGGCCTGCTTTGCATTATCTACGGTTTACCTCACAGGTGTCAGGGATGGACCATTTATAATCCATTTCCCTTGTTCACCAAGGGACTACATTTTAATATAAGGGACAGGAAAAATGAATAAAAGGATGCCCCAGCATAAATAATAAATATGAAATTGGTGCTAGGAGCAAACAGTGCTTTGGGAGTTCAGAAGGCAAGATCACCATGAAAAATGTATGAAAAGATACGCACTTTAATAGGCTAACTACTTCAAGCAACCATTAAAAGTAACTATTAAAATAATCCAATAATTATATTCACCATATCAATGATCTGTCGCAGAGTACTTTAAAGAATATGTCTAACTATAAAATGCCATTTAAATTGCTTTGAATACCATTCTAAATCTGTGATAAGATTCAAACCAATTTAATATTTGTCAAGTGGTTGCTGGGTACAAACCACGTGATTGGTGGTTTAAAATGAATAAAGATGAACATGATAACAGAAAGTTTCTCCAAGGTGCTCAGTATTGTTTATGAGCAAGAAGGGTTCGATGCAAATAACATTAATCTAATGGAAACAATAAATAACTATAAATGTTATCATACATACAAAGGACTATGGCAACACAGAGCAGGAAAACAGTGGGTGGTATCTGAGTTGAGCTTAATGAATAGGTAGAATTTTGATAGAAGGAGCTGGGGCAAAGGCATAGAAGGCATGCATGTATTCAGTCTGCTTTCTATCGAGGTAGGAAGAGAAGAGTCAAGTAATTTCAGTCCTGGAACACTGGGCTGAGCATCGTCCTGTACAACAAAAGATTACAAGTTCGATTCCCACTCTGGGCACATACCCAGGTTGCAGGTTTGATCTCTGTTAGGGGTGCATGCGTGAGGCAACCGATCAGTGTTCCTCACATCTCTCTCTGTCTCTGTCTCTCTCTCTAAAAAAAAAATTTTTTAAGGCAGTCTTTTGTAAGCCAGAAAGAGGGCTATCCCTAGAACCCAACCATGCTGGCACCTTAATCTTGGACCTTCCAGCCTCCAGAACTATGAGAACATAAATTTATGTTGTTTAAATCACCTCGATTATCATATTTGGTAATGGCAGGCCAAGCTGACTAGTACAAAGGAATAAAGCATTTGCAAGCAAATATTGTATTGAAATTATTCTGCATCTCTTTTAACAGATTAGAAAAGAAATTGGTTATGAGAAGAATTCAGAAAGCAGGCTTGTATTATTTACATTCTTCTCGAACTGTCTATGAATGTGTATGTGTAAAACTAAGGCTAAAATAAGAACTAAAATAAGAGTCAACATGTACTACATCTTTTAAAGTTTCTGTTCCAGACCAATATGGAAAACAATTAGATTTGGGGAGTATACATGATTTATGTGGCTGGACTCCTCCACTTAATTTAAGAAATTTAAATTTCTGGGTTTTTATTTTGTTTTGTTTTTTTCAATAAAGTCATGGATTAGGGAGAGAGGAAGATAGGAAAGAGCCTGAGCTCAAGAATTTGGCTTGGAAGCCAGAGAAATACTGGACTGGAATCCTGGTGCCAGAACTTATGGGTTTTGTAATCCTGGGCAAGTTACTTAAACTCTCTAAGACTCAGCCTCTTCATGTACACAATGAGAAAATCAAAGCATCTATCTCAGATGGCTGTTATGAGAATTAAACAAAATATACATATAAAGGACTTAGAATAGTGTCTGTAACACAGCTGGAGTTCTGGCCAAGTGTGGAAAGACAGCAAGACCTGGGATCTAAATTCCATTCAAATGACCTCAGGGTAAATGGTGAAATGTTGAGAATAGAAAAGAGAGTTTGCATTTATGAAGCTGAGAAAGGTATCGTTCATAAGTTGAAGTGGCTATAATGACTGCCCTTAAATGATGCTAACTAATGATAGAAAAATTGCAAGTTTCTGATTGTAGTTAGAAGCCAAACATATAATGCCAAGTACCAATCAAGATCAACCACAGAACATTTTTAAAGGGCACATCATACAACAGAAAACCAAGTACTAAATTATTTTTTACTTTGACTTCATAATAGTAACATCAGAGTATCACTGGATTTAGTAAAAAGTATGTTCTTAATTATCTGCTTTTAATATCTGAAGGGAAATACCTTAGGGATAATGTTAATGACTTTTTAATTACATATTTTGTACTTTAATATTTCCTCATTATTTCTTTTCTTATAAGCATCACTAAACAGGTTCTAGCAGCTCAAGTTCAAGATCATATTCTCAATACACAAACACATTGGCATACAAATATATTGGGATAACACGATCTTCATTACTTTATGAGTATCTGTCCATACATTTCTTTACGTCATCAATTCAGCTTGATAATATTAAATAAAGGAAAACTTAAGTTTCCATTTCAGTCATACATCTTCCCAAGGGACCCTTAAATATACAGCCAGAGAATAAACTTTTTATCTTTGCCCCAGAAGTTTCTGATGTGTGACTCCCCACAGATTACAAAGTATGATGAATACTCCTCTCCCGGGTTGCGGTCACTGTGACAAATTCAGGGATGGGCAGATGATTCGGCAAGGCCAATCACTGTCTTCCTTGAGATTTGGACCATGAATACCACAAGAGAGAGGGAGACTCTTCCCCTTTAGATTGCTTAAGGTACAGGTGTGGAATTGCCAATGGTTGTCTCCTTTTTTCTTGCCATTTGGAAAGTGTTTGCTTGAGAATGAAGCTAACACAAAGCGAGAAGCAAAGCTGAAAGACAGAGATACAGCTCCACCATTTTTTTGAGTTTCTGGATCCATCTTTACCCGAAGTCCTAATTTTGGTCTCTCTTTTATGTAAAAAAATTAACTATTTTGCTTTTTAGAATTGATTTTCTATTACTTGTCCCTAAAAGATCACAGTTGTTTAAGGACAGGGCAGACATTACAGTTTTATCTTCAGTGCTTCTTTAATTTACTAAATTTTCCTCTTCTACTAGGGATATTTTCCAGGCCTTATTTGCTCCTATTCCTTTCTGAAATTGTTCCCTTCAAATTTCAGTTACTTCCATCACTTGCCTCCAGCATCTCATAATAGAGACATACACATAGTTTAGACCAAGACATCTCATTTAGGCATCTTTAAAACTAGGCTTGTTCGTCTCTGTACAGAATGGTTTAGATCAGTGAGTCTCACCTGGGGTTGGGATGTGAACTAAAATCACCTCTGATTTTTAAGAAAATTACATTTGCCTAAGACCCCAATCTCAATGAACTAATTCTCACAAGTTGTGGCCCTGAAGTGTATTTTTTAAAGCTTTGTGTTTTATATACGTATTCCTGATTTAGGAATCAGCTGCAACTATTTTATGCAGGTACCTTCTTTAAAGAAGAAAAACGAACTTAGTCAGTGGGTCCTTAACTCTGGTTAATCATCAAAGTCACAGAGAGCTCTTTAAAACACGGATTCTTGAGACATATTCATGAAGATTTTGATTTAATGGGTCTTTTAGAAATTATAATGGCTTCCCAAGTGAGTCTGATGACCATTCAAGTGTAAGAACTATGGGATTAAATGATGGGCCAAGATACACTCAGTGAATCTATATTCAAGGCCATGTTGCAGACACAGAGCAAAGAGCTTTTGAAGGGACAAACACAGACTGAGAATTCAAGAGATCTGGAAGGCGTGGCACGGGCCGGTGTGTCTTAGCACACGATACTAGTATATGTTGAGCATGGACAAACCAGGCTGAAACAATGGGCCAGGTCATACCATCCACAAACAAAAACAAATCAGGTTGTTTTAAAGGAAACATAAGCTGGAAAAAGTAAAAGTTCACAACTGCAGGCTTCATCATTTGTCCTTTTCTCTGTGTGCATCCTTGTGTGTCCACAAGTGTTGCTCTAACATCTCCACAAGGTTTGTCCTAAACATAACATGCAAATTCCTTTCTGTCGCTGAAAACTTCAGTGAGCATCCCCTGGACCAAATGGGAGTTAAACACGAGTAGAGGAAAAGAGGGAAAAGCGAAGATCCCATCTGAAGCTCTGAGCTTCTGCAATTAGCCATGATGAAGACGTGGAGTAGAGGACCCTGGGTTTAGACAGGTTCGGTTCTGCTCTGAAAGTAAACCAACACATAAAATAAAGTGGTAAAAGGGACGGGGAGTTACTAGTCCCAGGCAGACATTGGCAAAGTAAGTAGAATGGCACTGATGAGCTATTAGGGACACTGCTGATTCCTTCATTAGCTTCTTCTCTCCTCACTGACTGTCAACAGCTTTTTCTGCCTTACTCTCCAGGCAGAAGACGGTGGAAACGCTGCACAGGACAGCAGCTCATTGTTTCCCTGTGAGGGGATGATGCATTTTTTAGATCTGTAGTCACTAGGAACCCAAGCACTTCTGTAAGGACTCCCACGTCTTCCCAATCACTGTTTCAACCTATCTAGAAGAGTGCCTGCATATGCTGCAAGTACTTTTGTTTTATTTCAAACCTGGCTTAGCCTCTAACAGCTCAATTAAAGTCACAGCAAAGCCATTAGAAATCAATAATCACCCAACATTGTAGTCTGAACTTCTGCAGTTCTTTGTACCACACAGCAGCCAATTAATCATTCTTTACTTTTGTCGTTTTAAGACATATGTTTCAAAGCTTTAGTTAGGATGTGTTCTGATCTGACAATACTCACACTATCTGAAAACAGACCCTACATGCATTTGCTAATTAGAAAACTTAAAGTCTCCCTACAGAACTCCTTAAGTCCAATGTGATCCCACTGACCCTACACAGCAATGTGGCATCACCAAAATCAGAGCTGAGGTTGCAGGATATAGAAGCAGAGCAAAGAGGAGAAGCTGACCAGAAATTGGACAAGTCAATGTTGTTGCTAATGTAATGGTCATGGTAGTTTTGGTACATTTCACTGATGTATTTTTTTCCTATTCCCCCATTTATTGAACTGATGGTATTTTTTACTTCAGGATTTGGTGGATACTATCTAGGAAGAAAGAAGTTAGAGATCAGCTTTGAGCTTCAACCTAAATGTTTTAATATTCAGAGTGAGACAATAGTTTTGAAATCCTGGCTTTGTTAAAAAATAAGAGGCTTTCTAAATTTTAAAAGAATTGCTTTACATATTAAAAGAAAATTTTGGAGATGAGCATGCTTTACTATAAGCCTTAACATAGAAAGCAAAAGGATATAGTGCAGAGAAAATATGTGACAACAAGAAGTTGAAATAAAAGGTCCTTCTGTTACTGGTGCATAAGACAAAGGACAGAGTATGTATGTAAAGGTCAAGTGATCAGATGTGAGTGTCCCGGCCACCCTCTCCCAGGGCTGAACCCTCAAAGCAGAGAGGTTGCAGGGAATCCCAGAACAGCGGAAGTTGTTCCTTTGTCCAGTGAATAACTCAGCAACATTTAAGGCTCCACATCCAGCCAGCAGCAGGACAGTACATGAGAAGGCAGTATTACAAAGACTAAGAAAGCTGTCTAGGAAAACAGACTGTGGACAGCCTCACAATGTCCTGCCCACCTCAGCAAGGTATGGAGTAAGGAGCTGAAAGTCCTCACATCTGCAGTGGGTACAAAGAAATTGCTAAGTGAAAAGTTAACCAGTCTCCAGCCATCCCACTCTGAGGTGCATGCCCAAAAGAATCGATGGCAGGGACTAGATACTTGCACAACCATGTATGTACCTGCATTATATTCACAATAGCTAAAAGATAGAAACGACCTAAGTATCCATCGACAGATGACTGAATAAATAAAATGTCATATCTAATCTAATAATAGACAAACATGGTAATTGACCATACCTTCGCTACGCCTCCCATGGGCTAATCAGCGTGGTATGCAAATTAACCACCAACAAAGATGGCGGCTAATTTGCATACTGCAGGCAGAGTGGGACAGCACCAACCGCCAGCGCGCTGCCATCCAGGGCAGGCCAGCTGCCCGGGAAGGCACGCCTGCCCCAGAAGCCCCCAGCAGCCGACTAGGTGAATCAAAAATAAAACCCACTTTAAATATAAAGACACATATAGATTAAAAGTAAATGAATTAGGCTGCAGCCTGTTTTGTTCAGTGGATAGAGCATTAGCCCGTGGACTGAA
>NW_005354291.1:776091-787017 GCF_000412655.1 Myotis brandtii | reverse complement strand
GATTATTTCAAATTAAAATATTAAAAAATTAAAAATTAATAAAATATTAATTGAAATGTATCTGCATTACATGAAAAATCTCCTAATTGCTTCTAGCATAATTTATTAAATTGTGCTAAAATTTACAAGGGTTCAATTAAAAAATATCTTAATTCTAAATGATATAATAGAAAATATATAATAGTGCAGTTATAAGCACTTATCTGAAAATAAAAATTTAAAGAAGTGAATTTAAAGAAGGGATTAGCCAAAGAAAATATCTGCACAACCCATGGACACAGACAACAGTATGGTGATGGCCAGAGAGAAGTGGGGGGCAAGAGCTGGGTAGAGGGGGCAAAAGGGGGGAAATAGGGACATCCTATATAATAATAATAAAAGGCTAAAATGCACATTGACTGAACCGCAGAATGGCCGGTTGCTATGATGCGCACTGGCCACTGGGGGCAGACACTCAATGCAGGAGCTGCCCCCTGGTGGTCAGTGCACTTCCATATGGGGAGTGGCACTCAGCCAGAAGCTGGCTCATGGCTGGCCAGCGCAGTGGTGGTGGCAGGAGCCTCTCCCACCTCCGTGGCAGCACTAAGAATGTCCAACTAACGGTTTAGACCCGATCCCTTGGTGGCCTAAGCCTTTAGTTGGACATCCCCCGAGGGCTCCCTGGCTGCCAGAAAGATGTCTGACTGCAAGCTTAGGCCTGATCCCCTGGGAAGTGGGCCTAAATTGACAGGTGGACATCCCCAAAGGGGTCCTGGACTGTGAATGGGTGCAGGCCAGGCTGAGGGCCCCCCCCCCAAATGCACAAATTTTTGTGCACTGGGCCTCTAGTCTACACTAATAAAAGATAAACATGCAAATTGGTGTCACTCCACTATGCCCACCAGCCAATCAGAGCGACTATGCAAATTAACCCAACAAAGATGGTGGTTAATTTGCATACGCAGGCACAGAGCGAAGACTGAAGGCTCTTGCCAGAGTGAAGACTGAAGACTGAAGACTGAAGAGGCTTGGCTTCTCCGATGCGACCAGACCAAAGGCCTGGGTCCTGGGTGCTGGAGGAAAACCAGTGCCAGCAGCCAGGGGAAGGAAAGCCTATTGCCCGAATCTTCATGCAATGGGCTTCTAGTATACATATAATAGAATAATATTCAGCCATAAAAAGGAGTAAAATTCTGACATATTATAACACAAAGACATGCTAAATGAAATAAGCCAGACACAAAAGGACAAATATTGTATGACCTCACATATATGAGGTACCTAGAATAATCAAATTCATAGAGACAGAGAGTAGAATAGAGGTTACTCTGGGCTGGTGGGGACAGGAGAATGGGGGGTTAGTATTTAATGGGTACAGAATTTATGTTTGGGATAAGCTTTGGAAATGAATAGTGGCATGAATGTACTCAATGCCACCAAATTATAAACTTAAAATGTAAATTCTATGTTATGTATATTGTACCACAATAATTTTTTTCATAAAAGTGGACCCTTAAGACCAGGAAGCTAAATAGTGTTCAAAGGTCAAGGCAGGGACAACAGACTTTAGCGGTGGATGTCCATCCACAAGGCGTGCCAAAAACCTAGACCCAAATAGCTGTGGCTCAGGATGCCCATTGTTGAGACTGGCTGATGGGCATTTCCAGAGAGGCCAGCCAAGATCCTAAAGACAGCACCAGGGCCAAAGGGGCATCAGCTGTGTCCCCACCAAACTACACCAGTGCTGAGAGGATACACAAGCTTCCTTCTGTACCGTGACACTGTCTAAGGGTGGAGAAGTGATAGCGGGGCCCCTCTAAGAAGAAAAAAAGAATCCTGCCCAACCACATGGCTCAGTGGTTGAGTGTTGACCTCTGAACCAGGAGGTCATGGTTTGATTCCCGGTCAGGGCACATGCCTGGGTTGCGGGCTCGGTCCCTAGTGAAGGTCACGCAGGAGGCAGCTGATCAATGAGTCTCTCTCATCATTGATATTTCTTTCTCTCTCTCCCTCTCCCTTCCTCTCTGAAATCAATAAAAATATATTTTTAAAAAAGCAAAGAATCCCAACAGCGAGATTAAACTCTGTACTAGTAAATTCCCCCAAGTGACATAGTTTTAAATGGAACTATATTAACTGTAATAATCAAGGTGCAATCCACTATCATGGAAATAAAGGTTCAAGGGTGCAGGGAAAGATCAACTGTGTACATTTTTTATTTATTTATGTATTATTTTATGCAAGCTCCAGCTCCTACAGAACATAGAGTGTGACTAGGAGACTATAAAAGCCTTCGGTCCTCAGTCTGACATAGTGATAGGGTATATCTTGCTATGCTTTCCCTCATAGTTTCCAATACATGTAGTCTTTTAATGTATTTTTACAAAATTAAACAACAAAAACAAAATAAATGAATTTGCTCCTACTTCTGAATTATTGCCCCAAATTTCACTCATTCCTCTTTTTATTAATGGCCTACAGGTTTTCCAGCTCTTTGCTGTTTCACTACACTCCACATGAGCTATCTCTACATGGGGACATACTTTTGCCTTATATTCTTTCTATAAACTTTGAATAGAAATATAGAAAGAATGAGCTTTGAGCACTTCTCTCATCCATAAATTTAAAAAATAATTTAAAATATACTACACCAACTGTGCCATGCCTTTGAAGTGATATCAGTGAAATGAGAAGCCATAAAAAACAACAACCTAGTTTCCATTGCTTTAGTCTTTGCAGGACATCAGTTAAAGAGAGATACTCGCCTTCTGACATTTTTTAAATCTCAAGAGGCAGAATTTAATTGACTACCAATGGCAAGCTTAACCCACTACTGAGAAAAACTTAGCGAGCCAGAATCTTAAAACACAGCCAACGAGGTGAAAAATGATTTAGAAAATACATTCATGGTTGGATGTGAAGTTCTTTAACTGTCATTTCTTGCTATTTCATTTCTTGGGGGAATTCTCTTCCTCTAAATATAGCACTAAATATAGTTAATTTATTCCTCAGTTATCGCATTCCACCTGTCACAGGAACCTTCAGGGGCAGCTGTATGGTCTGCATTGCCTTTGATATACTGACAAAGCTTCAAAATAAACCCATCTTAAATCCTCCACCTGCTGCCCAGCATTTAGCTTATATATTGTTTTGTTGAAGTTGAGCACTGGTTATCGTTTTTCCATGTTTACTATGAGTAAACTAAAATGTCCAAAAGTCTTATAAAGTCAATTAGACAAAAATGTGGCATTCAATAGAATTTTATCCAGCAATGATAAACTTTTGACGTAGGTTCCCGAAAATGTCCAAAAGTCTTATAAAGTCAATTAGACAAAAACGTGGCATTCAATAGAATTTTATCCAGCAATGACCCTGATAAACTTTTGACTTAGGTTCCCGAGGGTATTTCCTTATCCCTCTAATAGACTAGTCAAACCCTTATGTCTGTTTCTGCACATGGCAAGTTGAAATATTGGATAGCTATGACATGGCAACAGAGTTGGAGAGTTCCACACAGATCTACTGCTTGAGTGTTCCTGCCCACCCCTAAGCCTCGGCCACGTGCAATCTCTCCGCAAGGCCTTCCCAAAGCATCCCTGCCTGGGCGGGGCTCTATGATTCTGAGCACTTATCTTGTCAGTATCATTGCCTGCTTACAGTGAAGAGCATGTCAACACTTTAGTTACAAACATTCCAAACAGAAAGATGTCAGTTCTCCAAATATTAATCCATCAGCTCAATACAATTTCAACTTTGATCTAAAAAACATTGAGAATTTGGGAACAGCACTATAGCTGAAGGAGGGAAAGGGGCTTGAGAAGTCATTATAAAGTAAATAAAAAATAATTGCACAAAAATAGGCAACATGCTTTGAAGAAAGAGAACAGAAGAGCTGGTTCTATATGTAATAAATAGGGTACGTCTTATAAGCCTAAAATAACTAAAACAGCGGAATGGGATAAAAGAAGCAATGCTGCCTATGGGAAAAGTACATATAATCGTATGTAGTACAGTACATAAAAAAGACATTATTTGAAATTCATGGTGAGAATATGAATTATTTAGCCAACAACGTTGGAAATAATTAGCTGAAGTTCCCACCTCATGCCTTCGATTAAAGTACATTCTTAATATATTAAATATTTCAATGTAAACCTTAAGCATAAAATACCTCAAGAAAAACACAGAAGGATACTTATGTAATGTAGGGTAGAAAAAGTTTTCTAAGGATAATACAAAAAGCTAATTCTATAAAGCAGAAATAATAAACTCACAGAAGTACAGGGGCCAAAACAGGTAACATAAATTAGCAATTATCAGACTAGATAAAAGAATCATGGTTTTGTTTTTCCCCTCAGTAGAGACATATTAAACCTTCGGTGGCAAAGGTGCAACTTGGCCTTAGTCAAGGAATAATAGAGAAGGGGGCGGGGGGTCGATGTCCACCTGGGAGCATGCGCTTCACCTACAGGGGCAGCTGCATGTGCAAACAGAAGGTCAGGGTTAGCGGATCTTTCACACATTTAAGAAAAGTCCAGTTTCATTGTTTGCTTAAATTTTTAAAAATATACTGTGTGGGGCAAAGAAAAGCATATCATTCAACTCCTAAGTTACTATTTTGCTATGAAGGAAAATACTAATCAATTTGACAATTTACTAGTAAACTTTATTTGCTCTTGCCCGTAAAAAAGTCATAAGCATGTATGTATAAATACATAAGGTCCATATACATTAAAAACCACAGTCAACTCCACACAGCTGTTTCTAAAACAGTTGTTTCTAAAAATAAAGTGATAATAGACCAAAAATACTGCATGTATATAACATAGACTAATGAGCAAACAAAAATACAAATGCAGTTTTAAGTACTATATTAGTCAGGGCTTTAGTGATGTTTGTGCATCTAATTGCAGTATTTGTCATCTTAATCTGCGCATTAGGCTCCCAGTGCGTTTGGTTTGCAGAAATGTTTCTAGAAGAAAAAAACTGGATGTGTGACCGCAAAATCTGATGAACTATTTAGTAATGCTAAAAAGATGCCAATATTAAATTAATAACATTTCTTTGGAAATAGCACTAGTTTCCATTTGTCATGCAGGTTTAAACTCTCATTGCATTGCTATTAATATGCTGTGAAAATTAATGCAAAACCACTGAAGACACTAAAAATCCTCTAAAGTATAATTAGAAGTGAAAAATGTTTCCTGTCCCATTTTCTGACCATTTATATTCCACCCAACATAAATAAGATCCTGACTGCAGCTTCAAGAAGTCAATTGACTAATTTAAGAAAACTCTTTCGAAGATCCAGTTCTCACCAGAAAAGCACCATGTTCTAAAACAGAACATGGCGTCATCGCCATTCATTCAGAAGGCACACACAAAGGGCTACATGAACAATGCACTGGCAAGTAAAGCTTTGACTCGAAGGTAGCAAAGTTGAAGTCTGTAGCCCCCTCCCCCAAATATCTACTTCTTAAATCTTCATGTCTCAAAATACCTGGATAATTACCAAGTCACTACTCTGTACTATGCTGAACCACCAAACCTGAAACTCACATTTCAATCCTGAGGAAGATGATGAATTGAGAATAAGAGAATGCTGGGTGATCCTTACCATCAGTGAAGGTAAGTAATATCAGGTAAGTCAAGCTTAGGTTGCACTTTTGAGGAGGTCACACACAGGCATGGAGGCGTTTACAGAGGGGATCTGACAGGCTGCCCAAGAGAAATTCAGCCAACTCTCCATGCTGGGAGCACAACAGCATTACACTGCACAATCCTAATTGCCCTGCTTCCTTCCTACTGTAGGAATAGTATCTGTGCAAGCTTGAGACCAGTGTAGTAAATTTGAAAGAAGCATCACTGCCTTGCACTTCATAGGGTTGCACACATTTCAGGGGGCAGAGAGGATATACTTATAATCTACAATAGAGGTAGGACTAGAACCCAAGTTTCCCAATTTAGGGCACAGTGCTCTAAATTCCCACTGCAGGGCAGAATTATAAAAACATGCTACAATTATTTCTTTCATTCATTCATTAAAAATATAGTCTATGGAAAAAAGCTAAGGGAGTTGAATTTATGTGATCAACAGGAAACATTTTTCAATTTTGACAAGTGGCATTTTCCTGGATTCTCTGACATCAGGACAATAAACAAAATGGCTCAGTGGATGGAGCATCGGCCTGCGGACTGAAAGGTCCCAGGTTCAATTCTGGTCAAGGGCATGTACCTGGGTTGCGGGCACATCACCAGTGGGAGATGTGCAGGAGGCAGCTGATCGATGTTTCTCTCATCAATGTTTCTAACTCTCTATCTCTCTCCCTTCCTCTCTGTAAAAAATCAATAAAATATATATAAAAAAAAGAAAGAAAGGCACTTAAAATACTAAGTTGTGTTTTTTAAAAAAAGGCCATATTTCTTTCTTAAATTTTAATTTTTGTGTTATTTATGTTATAAATCAATATGGGATGTATGGGTCTATTTAAAACAAAAGACACTAATTTATGTACCATAAATCATTAGGTGGTAAATGGTGTTCATAAAATGCAACAGGAGACTATAAGTAAAAGCAGATATTATTCATTGTTTAAATAATAATGGCAGGAAATTCTTTTCAAATGTTGACATTGAAAATAACAAGTACACTTATCTGTTCAACCATGTGATAAACTTTCACACATAAATCTCGTTTCGATGTTAGGTTAGGTAACTAAATACATTGGATTTTATAACTGATTTACTCATGTTATTTCTAAATTTAGGGATAGCATTTTATTTGTTGTTCCTTGCAATAGGATAGAACTAATACTATTCAATTTTTAAAATATGTACATGTGGATGTTTAGGTATGTATGCGTCTATGCATACTTCATATGGGTCTTACATAATTGTTGTGTTTAGTTCCTATCTAAGAGTGTAGAATTGGAGTAAAGCAGACTTGAGCATCTTGCTGCAAGATTTATGTTCTCACACCTATTGTGTCACAGAAGAAACATACATGCCAGTTGAAAATAAAACGTTCCTGAAGGTTTAGTGCAGGTTATTTCTCTGAAATTTAAGTCCTCTATCTGGAGAGAGAGCAGTTTGCTGTTTTACCCTATCTCAGATTTCCTTAGCTTTCGCTGCATAATATATTATGCATCAATTAAGCTACATTTAATTAAATGGACATTCTTGCACAGAAGATCTCATTTCGAATATGTAGTTGAGTGCCCTGAATCTCTGTTCTTTCAGACTCAGAAGGGACAGAGTTCATTTTTAAGTGCTTTACACTCGGCAAACTGTACTTTCTCAATCATTTGGTACTGGTAAATAAGTCTAATTTTTCTTGCTGCAAATAGCCAGATATTAGCTAGAGAAGCCAACAGGGAGGCTTGCTAATCATTGCTATGACAATCTTCTGCTTTATTTTTACATGTCTCACAGAACTGTCAAAGTTGAATGGCAAGCTAGAGCTTTGAGAAAATAACTCTTCCTAGACTAGGAGATTTTAGTAGAAAGGAAATTTTAATAGAAAATATCTTATCTCTCTGGGCCTGATCCTAGATATATTTCAGTGGGAAGGAGGCTGGCAAAAAAATATATTAAATAAGACATCTGATAACTCTCTCTCTCACATACACACACACACACACATACACACATACACACACACACACACACACACACACGGTGGGGGGGGGGGGACTCACACATTTAAGGAAATACTGGTCTGATTAAAAGAGAGAAAAAAATTCCTTGATGTCCTTGGTCATCCTCAAGATAGACTATAAAAATAATGTGAAGAGATTTGACTTGTCCTGCATGAATTTAATGTGGTTACTTTGACATGATGGGGAAATTGTCAGAAATAAAATGGGGGGTCGGGGGGTAGGTGAGAATTGTGTATTATGCAGGTTAGGTGGTTACTTAATATACACAACCACTAAATGGCCTCAGTCTAGATGATAAATGACTAGAAGTAAATATGCCCTTGATGTTTGTATGCTTGGAATCATGACTAAAAAGCCCTGTTAGAGGAAACCATTTTATATCATGTTTTTATCTTCAATTCAACACAGGGAGTCAAAATTTTTTCTTCAATACTTACCAAACTTCAGCATTCCAGTACATTTATGATTTTGCAATATACCATATGTCTATTGTTGACTGAATATTATTATTTGAATAAATTGATTTACTTTTCAGATTAAATACTCCTTTGAGGCCTTGTCCTAAGAGCAAAGTAATGGAATTGGTGCCTTGTTAGCAATATTTGTACCACTCCTTGGTAAACTCTACAGTATAGTGCAAAAGTCACCTTCACACTTAGGGCAAAGCCGACCCAAGTTTAAACTCCAGCCTTGGAACTGACTAACAAGGTAACATAAGTCAAGTTAGTTAGCTTCTCTGAGCCTTCGTTTTCAACATGTACAAAAATACATTTTCCTCACAAGATAGTTACATACTTTGAACCAGATAATAAATGGAGAATGCCTAACACATGACAGGTGTTTAGTAACAAAAGATCATTTTCAATGATGCATTTCCCTTTCCACATGGTTTTCTCCAATTATCTCAAAGGAGATCATGAAAAGAAAGTTTCTCTGAATAAATTCTGTCTCCCCCGTCTTTCCTTCTAAAGAGCAACAAATGCACAGAGAGCAGAAGCTCCTGGAGACAAAGGTCAGACACAAAAATGTGACCTTTCAAGTAGCAAGTTGGAGAAAGGCTTAAATGAAGAAGCATTTGCCTGTCTCCAGCTGGGGCTGGCTAGGCAGGGGGGAGCTGACTCAGACCTCTGTCCCCACCCACATGTTTCTTGGCCCCTTCCTCTTAACTTCTCCGTTTCTCCGGACCCAGGAGGAGGAAGACTTACCTTGCTTTTACACATGTCTAATCTTCATATGAACTGTCCTGTGCTGCTACCCTATCTCTAGTTCTCTAATGAAAAATAGAAAAGGCAGAACCTGAAAATCTTAATTAAAAACACACAGAGCCCAGCTGGCATGGCTCAGAGGTTGAGCACTGACCTATGAACAGGAGGTCACAGTTAGGTTCCCAGTGAGGGCACATGCTTGGGTTTTGGGCTCTATCCCCAGTGTGGGTAGTGCGGGAGGCAGCTGATCAATGATTCTCTTTCATCATTGGTATTTCTATCTCTCTCTCCCTCTCCCTTTCTCTCAAAATTAATAAAAATTTTAAAAAATTTACTTCCTTTAAAAACAATACACACAGAATAACCATCTCCACCACAATTTAGAATCTTTTATCCTCCTTTTCATTCTCTCCTCTCTCCCTGCCTCTCCAGCAGATGTTCTCTGAGGCCCACAGGGTCACTCAAAGCCCTCTTCCACTTTGGAACCCAGGAGTCATCCCATCCTTAAGCGCCCTTTCTAAGGGTGGGGATATGTATATTGGTCTCTTATAACAAAGAGGGGCTGTTTCTAATCCCAGTGCCCAGGCAGCCACGTGTTCATTCTGCCAGCAGTGATGGCTGGCACTGGCCAGTTCATACTCACTTTTCCAGTCTCTCCTGTGACATAACTGGGACCTGAGTATTTGGGTCTAGGTTGGAATCTCTGACTGTGGACTCGATTTTTCTTCATGGAATCTTCAAATTCCTTTTAGGGAATAAAACTGAAACCCGGTCCTCACTCGTTTTATTAGAACAAGTTAGAACAAGTAAACCAAGACAGGTGCTGTTGGTTGCCCTTCCAGCCTTTTCTGTTGTAAGCATGGTCTGACTAATGCAACACAATGCAGTATAAATCTATGAACTATCAAATATCTGTGGAGGGAAGAAGTCTATAAAATCTTATTAATTAAATATTAATCCAACTCTATCTACCTTTGAGTATTTGTCTTTTGCAGAAGGCGTATTACAGATTATTAGAATGTGTTCATGTTCTTACTATCTTGTACTAAAATATCCAAAAATGGGAATTTTATTTTCTGTTCTGCCTGCCTGTGAAGTTCCATGCCATCACATTTAGTGAATAGAACACTAACCTAGAAGCTGGAGGCATAAAATTTACTGCTATCTCTTTGCATCCCATTATCAGCCCCTAGTGGAGTACCATGCAATGATTTAAGATCCTTTCTCACAGTAAATTAAATTAATCCAGGTAATTTGGTAACCTTCCTCACCACCTCCAAAGCAAATTATCTAGATTAGCTGTATGATTGTTCCTTAACACATCAATTGGAGGTATAACCTTTCATTGGTTTCCTGTGCTTTGGGTAATTCAATTAACCACATCTATATCAGGTAGCCAATAAGTACAAGACACTGAGAGGGATAAAATGCATACAAGACAGCAGCCCTTAGCAGCCAGAAAGAGAAAACCGCTTGACAACGAACAACCAAATGCATGTAATATAATGTAGAAAGTGATAATTTCCTCCGGGCTGTTATAAAGTCTAGAATACAAGTTCAGAATTTTGGCCTTTTTATTTATTATTCTTAGAAAATTGGGTCTGAAATGTCTAGGCACCCTAGGTGTCTGGCAGAATCCAAGGAGATCTGAGACTTCTTAACAGAGGCAGTCGCTATGTACTCATCGGGGCTGCCAGAGTCCAGCGTGAGTCCCTCACATGTGACCTTGTTGTCCTGTCACCTGCACAAACAGCCTAGCGCCCTTCAGCAGCCACCTGCCCAAATGTGTGGGAAGCCTTGGCAGTTCTGAGGGAATTGCCAGGTGTGATGGCTATTGTAGGTGGGCTGGGGTTCTGAACATAGGATCTATGATCTGTTTCAGGCTATGATACCATAGTCATTACCATTTCTGCAAAGTCCATTAAATTAAAATGACCAAAATCTGCAAAGGAGCTAGTTTGTTTTCTGCAGTCTAGGCAGACACTTTCTTTACATGATTTACTCATATCACACATGTGTATTATTACACCTACAGTGAAATTTAAAAAAGGAAGGAAGGAAGGAAGGAAGGAAGGAAGGAAGGA
>NW_005354291.1:745638-775951 GCF_000412655.1 Myotis brandtii | reverse complement strand
GGGCTGAAGCTGTTTTCCATAAAATCATCCGGAAGTCATTCCATGTTTCTTTTCAGGCATTTGTTAAAAACTTCATCAGGCTGATTCTTCAGAGTGAAACCAGTCCTACAGGAAGCACCACACCACAGTGCCTGCTCCTGGGTGACATTGTAGGGTTATGGCTATGCATATGGGTTACCCACACCAGCCAATCCTCAGAGATTATGGAGAAGAAGGCAGAATGACCTCACTGTGTGAGAATGCTGTGCCAACAGTACACTGAGCTTTAACATGGGGTGGGGTGGGGATGGTGGAGGGTGGCTTTTGACCCATTTCTGAATTCAGAAACAATTAGCCTTTTATACAGTGAATAACTGAAAAGTATGTCAATAAAAATACAGGGAAAGATATGCATACATATTACATAATTTTCCTTGGAGATATTTTGCCTATTTGTGGGGTCCTGGGTCCTTAACGTGTAGGAAACTCACAGAGAGGTCTAGAGAGGATTGGAATGGGTAAGGACAGGAGCATATGTAAAAAGGAAGAAATAAAATCTTTCTACTTATTGTAGTTTTTTCTCCTTTGTTTTCAAACTTTTTGGTAATGGAGTAATTAATCTTACTCCATTCAAAACTTACAGTGAAAAAATTTTAGAATATTTCTATGGACATATGATGGCAAATTAAATATGAAAATTTATATTTAAGATAAAGATAAAAGAGATCATTTATAGAAAGTTTTACCCAAGATAGATTTCGTTCCCTCCTCCCCTCATTATAAACTGTAGTTCTCCAATATTCTGGTGACTGCATGATGGCATTAAAATTTAGGGTTTTCTTTTTTTCTATAATAGAAACATGAGATGCATTAGATTTATATAACATGGCATACTCCCCAAATCCATACATTAGGAGACAAAGAAAATGCCCTTAAAAAATAAATACCTCACATCCCTAAAAATATCTTCATCTTGTTTAATCCTTTTTTAAAAAATTGAGGAGAGTCTTAAATAATATTTACTAAGTAAACTTTAGGAATTGGTGGTTTTCCTTTTACTTATTATTCAATTATTTGAACATCATGAGCAATCAACTCAACTTCTTCCTTAATTACAATCTCTCATGTGATTTTTTGTGGAGAGATTTTTCTTTCAATGTCTTACAAAATACTTTCATTTTGAAATACTGTGTTTCTTTTAAAAATAACATATTCACATGTTTAAAAATCACATACTTTTCATTTAAAAAAACAACAACCTCATTCTGATTTTCTCCCTTAAGAGATCAAGAACTCTATTACCATAATTTTTTAAAGGACACATTTTGCTTAGCTTAGTGCAGTTAGTGTAGTCTTTTGTTAGGAAAATAACTTGAAATAGATGCAAATCATTGACATCTTACAATTCCATTTAAATGTGTCTTTTTAGAAATCATTTTGAGAATATGTGGCTTCAGAAAATAATGGCCAATCAGCTCTTTATTAACACTGACAATAGATTTGCTTTCTTATAACTTCAGCATCTTCCCAAAATGAGATTCTGTATACACATAATCATTGGTAGGAAGCTCGGTCATCAAAAAACACTGACTTGTACATATGGATTTGATACCTGTAGTCACTTTGTCTAAAAATATGAAAAAAATTAAGTGGAAATTAGTGGAATTTAGTGGAAAATGGGTAAAATTACAGTTTAAGTCCAGGGGTGGGGAACATCTGGCCCATAGGCTGCAAAAGGCCCTTGCAAATCATTTGGTCTGGCCCTGCCAAGGCATTAGGGATGAGTTAATTAAATGTGTGACCGCCGAAACCGGTTTGGCTAAGTTAAAAAAATCAATAAAATATATATTTTAAAAAAAACACTGAGTTGTACATATGGATTTGATACCTGTAGTCACTTTGTCTAAAAATATGAAAAAAATTAAGTGGAAATTAGTGGACTTTAGTGGAAAATGGGTAAAATTACAGTTTAACTCCAGGGGTGGGGAACATCTGGCCCACAGGCTGTAAAAGGCCCTTGAAAATCACTTGGTCTGGCCCTGCCAAGGCATTAGGGATGAGTTAATTAAATGTGTGACCACATATAGAAGGCTAATTTTTAAGTCGATAGTTTCATATGACCTGAGAATGATGTTATAAACATCCAATGGCTCTTGGCAGAAAAAAGGTTCCCCACCCTTGAATTAAGCTGTGGAAAGAAGTCTTATGAAACACATATAATTAAATAACAATGTAAAAGATACCAATTGCATATATGTATGTATGTGTGTGTGTGTGTGTGTGTGTGTAAGTGCAATACATATATGTCTATATCTTTAACTTTATATCTGTATCTATATACATAATACATCTTATGAGCATCATCATGTGTCCAGTTTCTTTAACGATAGCATTTGTTTGAAGCTATCAAGTAGACTACCTTTAGGAGTTCATTCTGGTTTTTAAATTCAGAAAAAGAAGCAAAACTCATCAAGAAAAAGCAATTTTAGAGGGATAGAAATTGGCGCCAAACAGGTTGTACAATCTATTTCCTCTAAAAATAACCAACAGACGGTCTGGCAGCCTGTCTTAGTTATCAGCAGCTTCCCTTCATTAAATCTAATTGCTGCGCAGAGGCCATTTCAATTGGTGCATGTAAAAAGCAATTTCAAGTCCATGATGGTGGCCTCCAGCCCCTCTAGGGAGCAGATAGTCCATTCTGCTGCCTTTTATGTTCTTAGCATGGGAAGACAGTTCAGATTACTAAAATGTGTCCATTCTGCAACTGTCCCTTGGCCTAAATTTGTCAATAAGTTTATCCAGAAGACTCAGAGTATATTTGGAATTGTGGGATGCAAACAATTTTCTAGAGAAATAGAGAATATAAGTGACGGAACCAACGAATGAACAAATGAGTGGCAGAGCTGTGGTGGCTGAGCTTGGGCTTTGGTGCCAACCCTGGCTCAAGCTTTCATTCCCTGTGCAAATACGAACAAGCTTTGCAGTGTCCGCACATGTGAAAGGTGGAAAAGAGCAGCACCTGTCTTCCTATAAAGATTAAATGAGTGAAATGCACATCCACTATTATTTGTTTTACTAAACAATTCAAGCTGGTAAAATGATGCAGAATTGCACCGTATTTCATAAAAATGAGTATTTTTGTGACTTATTCATTCTCTATTTCATAGTCTGATTTTATACTTTTAAGCCTCTTTTGCTTATGAAAGTGAACAAATCTCATCAAGTGAGCCAAATGTTTGAGGTTTCCGAATGTTTTAGGGCAAATAGAAATGATAAGTAACACCAGCCAGTGAAAAATAACAGGCACAATAAAAATGTGGGTATCCTTTGTGTGCTGGTAGAGGGGCAATTCTAACACTATTTTAAAGATTAAGATATCATTGAATTTGACAAAGGAGGCAAGAACATACAATGGAATCAAGACAGTCTCTTCAATAAATGGTGTTGGGAAAATTGGAAGATACATACCAAAAAAATGAAACTAGACCACCAACTTACACCATACACAAAAATAAACTCAAAATGGATAATGGACTTAAATGTAAGATGGGAAACTACAAAAATACTAGAGGAATCCAAAGGCAACAAAATCTCAGACAAATGCCAAAGCAATTTCTTCACTGATACAGCTCCTAGGGCATTGGAAACTAAAGAGAAAATAAACAAATGGGACTACATCAAAATAAAAAGCTTCTGCACAGCAAAAGAAACCATCAACAAAACAACAAGAAAGCCCACTGCATGGGAGAACATATTTGCCAATGTTATCACCGATAAGGGTTTAATCTCCAACATTTATAGGGAACTCATACAACTTAACAAAAGGAAGATAAACAACCCAATCAAAAAATGGGCAAAGGACCTAAATAGACACCTTTCAAAAGAGGACATTCAGAAAGCCAAGAGACATATGAAAACATGCTCAAAGTCACTAATCATCCGAGAGATGCAAATCAAAACAACAATGAGGTACCATCTCACACCTGTCAGAATGGCTATCATCAACAAATCAACAAACGACAAGTGCTGGAGAGGATGTGGAGAAAAAGGAACACTCGTGCACTGCTGGTGGGAATGCAGACTGGTGCAGCCACTATGGAAGACAGTATGGAGTTTCCTCAAAAAACAAAACATGGAACTCCCATTTGACCCTGTGATCCCACTTCTAGGAATATATCCCAAGAAACCAAAAACACCAATCAGAAAGGATATATGCACCCCTATGTTCATAGCAGCACAATTCACCATAGCTAAGATCTGGAAACAGCCTAAGTGCCCATCAGTAGATGAATGGATTAGAAAACTGTGGTACATCTACACGATGGAATACTATGCTGCTGTAAAAAAGAAGGAACTCTTACAATTTGCAACGGCATGGATGGAGCTGGAGAGCATTATGCTAAGTGAAATAAGCCAGTCAATGAAGGAAAAATACCACATGATCTCACTCATTCATGGATAATAAAGACCATTACAAACTTTTGAACAATAATAGATACAGAGGCAGAGCTGCCTCAAACTGATCAACCTAAGGACTTATATGGCATGCAGTAAGCATAACCAATGGACACAAGACACTGGGGGATAGGGGAGGCCGGGGGAAAGTCAAGGGGGAAAAAAAGGAGACATATGTACTACTCTTTGTAATATTTTAAGCAGTAAAACAAAATTTAAAAAAAAGGATATCATTGAATTTATCATAAAAAAAAGATGACATCAGAGGCTTGGATTTATATTCACCAGAAGTGAAAACTCATCATATCGGTCAAACGCCTTTAGTAGGTGTCTACCTACATGTATACTATGTTGAAGCACAATACTCTCTAGATTAAAGTGCTGTAATAATAATTATCATTGCTCAATTGACCACTATGTGGCAGGCACTTTATATTTGCCATCTTGTTCATCTTCACAGTAATCTAATGGAACAGATATTATTCCCTGTTGACAGACATGGAGAGGTTAAATCAGTACTAAGGAGGAGGGACCATGTGTAAATTCAAGTCTAGTGCTAAAGTACATGTTTTCCCTTGTTTGTTATGTGGTTTTTATCCTGATAACATATTTCCCTCTAACTAGATATTATATAGTCTCATATTTCCTTATCTCCCCTTTCAGAATGTAAGATATTTGAGAGTATAAACAATGTTTATTCTTAACTAGAGGCCCAGTGCATGAAATTCGTGCACAGGTAGGGTCCCTAGCTTCCCCGGCTGCCGGCTGGGGCCTTCCTTCATTCCGTGCTACCCCCTGGTGGTCAGCGCATGTCATAGCAAGTGATCAAACTCCCAGTCAGTCGAACTCCCGAGGGGACACTTTGCATATTAGGCTTTTAGATATACAGCCCTATATCTAAAAGCATATTTTATAAACCTTATGAGTATACAATATAGTGGTATTTCTCCCATCTCTGTAAACATGGTATCATTAGATTGGTAGTACATCTTTCAACAAGTGGCCTCTGTGATTGCCACTGGCTGTTTACAAATGATAGGTCTCTAGCTCTGAATATGGGGTAGAACTTTTGAGTCCTCTGCCTGCTCAAAAGCGGTATGGCTGCAAGTGGAAATGATGAGTTTCTCTTCCAGCAGAAGCTTTTGGGACCAGCACATGACTCGCCCAGTTCCTGTCTACCTGTCTCCGCAATTGTGAAAGCATGGGTGGAGATGACACCTCCATGCCTGGGTTTTTGAGTAACTAGGATGCCAACTTGCAATGGGCATTCAGAGTGAGCAAGATACAAACATGGCTACTGTAAGTCACTGAGATTTGGGGGACTGGTTGTTACCGCAACACAACATAGTTTGCACTAAATGTGACTAATACAGCGTCTCAGAATCAAATAGGGCACTTACTTTCAGATCCCAATTTAACACTATAAAGATCAACTTCTTGAAGAGAATAAAGAAAGAAACTTTACTGTATCATTTTATAACAATTTGCAGGGTGATAGCCTGCAGAATTAGACTTCATCCTCATTCAACTGTATTCTTTCTCTATTTTCCACTTTGTGCTACCCAGGCATGTAAGTGTGGGAAGTTGCAGTTGACATAATACAGAAGTCATTCTCCTAAGTGGACTCTGTGTCCTAAATAATATGATTTGATATGTATTTTTTGTTGTAAATAAATTCAAGCTTGGACCAAACTACCAGCTAAGGTGCATTCTCTTTTCTGTCGCAATGAATATGAGAAGTAACTCAAGCGTGTGGAATGCATTCTTACTGGCTCAGTGGCTAATTATTGTGGTGTGTTTCTTCTCACATCCCGAATAACTAAATTATTTTTATAATGATGAATTGTAATAAAATCATCTCTCTGAGGTTAACTTTGTGGCATCTTTTATTATTGGAAGAATATTGTTAAGCCCCACAAATAATTTCAGTGGAAAAGATTTTATTATATCTTGGAAAGGTTTTGAATAGCTTTTGGTACTGATGGAAAATTTCTCCAGATTCTATGTTCTGAAGTTGAGATTTTCATTATATTTTCATTGCACTGAAACTAAATTAAAGCTGGTCTTATTATAGCAAAAGAATTGCATTCTATCTTAAGAACTATTCTCACAATTCCAACTTATTGTAATGCCAGAGGCCAATAAAAAAACCAGGGTAACAATTTACTATAAAGAAAAATATGATTAGCCAAAACAAATAGCATTGTTTTATAAGTTGACTATTTCAAGCTAGTTAGAGATCCCACAATAGAAATATCCACATACCAATTGTATTGTTGCTTTGGTAAATCTTAATGTGTCCCCTAAGTATTCTCAACTTTGTTTGTATATTCCCCACCTTGTTCCATAAAAATCTCCAGGTGGTCAGCGGGAATGCATTCCAAGCAGTGGGATTTTAAAAAGAAATGAGAAAATGGTGTCTAGGAAATACAAATATCTGGAAATAAGACAGGGATCTGATTGGCTCATAAGTTAAAAACAGTAAATTACAAGATCATCGGGTCATATAAAGAAAACAAAACAGCTCCTTGGGTCTCTGGTTTACAAAGTATCTTTTGAGAGGCCTGGCCCAGTTACTGGAGGGAAAGGAGATTGATGCCTAGACCTTCAAACTTTGCAGATTATTTTTAGCACATTAATAAAGTTTTAAAAAGTACATCTGTGTATCTATTTGTGCATTATATCTGTGTCAATATACCAGATTATTTTTAGCACATTAATAAAGTTTTAAAAAGTTCAAATGTACCCTCTGGTACATCTGTGTTTCTATTTGTTCATTATATCTGTGTCAATTATTATATACATGAAAAAATACATGAAAAGAGCAATTATATAAATAACCAAAGTTGTAATCTTTTCTTCCTATGCTCCAGGGAATCATGTTCCCACTCCACCCCTCCAAGTAGGACAGGAAAGCCCACTGATGCTGCCCAGCTCCATGAAAACGTATTTCCTGCTGAAGAAGAATCTCTTCCTCGCCTCCCTGAACATCCCTGACCGCCTTTGACCTGAAGGCTTCCACCCATTCAGCAGAAGAGGCTGTCCTCCACAAGTCGCTGGACTCTAAACAACAGAAATTCACACCTCAAACATCTCTTCTTTCTCTAGTCCACACTGGTCTCCATCTCTCTAAAGTTTTCCCAGGAAGAGTCATTAACTTGTTCTACCAACACAACATACTGGACACAACATACCAGACCTCCGCCAATATTGTTTCCCCCAGAATCTTTGGATAAATGGGAGTTTTCCCAATATGTTACTTCCGCCATTAGCAACCTCTCATCAAATTCCAAAACCTCATTCAACAAAATATAGAGACCAAAGACCAAGGCGATAGCTTTTTGGCAGGTTGATCTCATATCACAGTAGGCAGAGGATTTTTTTCTTTTTACTACACTTTCTTAGATGGTTAATTTGCATAACATCTCCAACTTTCTGCCACACAATCGACCCACAGGAATCCCACAGTATTCGACATTATCCCTGGAATTCCACGGTATCCCCTCCTCTTCTAGGGGCCGTCAAGATCACTGTGGCCACCAAAAGGATTTCCTGGGACTGGCTCTAGGTAGGATCTCACCTAATTTCACTATTAAAGCCCATATTACAGCCCTTGAATGGTGAGCTGTAGATATCTCTAGCATGACATTGGTCTAACAGTACAATAAACACTAATCAAACTAATTCAGTGCTTAATTTCATTTGCCCCTGTTAAATGGCTTATGTGATATGGCAGCCTTAAAGGCAGCCTTCTCATGGACTCTGGAGTTTAAATTTACATGGAGCAGAGGCAATCACTCACAAATGCAATTATCTCATTATCATCAAATCTACATGTGGATAATTAAATTAGGAACAGCACACTTTTCACCTTTCACTTCTTACTATCCTTGTCTGCTTGTTCTTTTTAAAGCAGCTATTAAAGTTTTCTGCTTGTCAATTCTGCCAAACAGAAAACAAAGACAAATCATTTTAATTTTTTGTTTTCCAGTTTTTCCAAATGCAAAAAGAAAAAGGTACAATATTAAGATCAATACACTACTGCCATGGGGCATTACTGACCAAGACAGTGATTATCAAGCTTAAGGAAATTCCCATAAAAAGCCTTTGTATAAATACAAAACACTGTCCAAGACAGTGTGGCTCAGTGGTTGAGCATCGACCCATGAACCAAGACGTCACCAGTTTGATTCCTGGTCAGGGCACATGCCTGGGTTGCAGGCTTTATCCCCAGTGGAGGGATGTGTAGGAGGCAGCAGGTCGATGATGTTTCTCTATCATTGATGTTTCTATCTCTCTATCCCTCTCCCTTCCTCTCTCTCTAAAAATCAATGAAAACATATTTTAAATACAAAACACTTTTCTCTGCCACAGTTGAATACACACGCTCTTCTCAGGTTCTGAACTGAAATATAAGATATCAACTTCACCATTTATTATGATAGAGTTGGCTGTGGTTACTTTGCCTGCCTCAGAGCGCAACCAGATCTGAGTTGCAAAACTGTCCTCTATCAAGCCTTTATAGATTGATTTAGTGTGAATATTCATAGATTCAGAGTGCTATCTTGAATATGAAAGAGGATTGACTGCCTTCCTCTGGGAACTTGTGATCATTAAGTTAAAATATCCAAATGTCTCCTTTTATGTTTCCTTAATCAGAAATATTAAATAGATATTATGAGACTAGCACTGCTTTTGAGATGTATATCAATCTGTCCATATGAGTCAGGATTTACTTCTTAGAAGAAATTGTATTCATTTCTAATGAAAGCTTAAGAAGGGTAGTATAATTAAAAGTATATAAAGTGAACTAAATTATTTTTAAAGAATGACATAAAAATTAAATATTTAAACTATACATTAAGCAAAGGGTATTTTAATAATAAATAAACCTAAAGAAAATTTTATATGCTAGAGATAAAAGAGATAATATCAGTACTACCTAACATTGTCTGAACTGACTGAAAAACCCTTTATGTCTTGCTGCTCAACCAGAGGTCAAACCCAGGCACCCTTTTGAAAGTGTCCTTAACTCAGCACTTTAGGAATTTCTCCAGACTCTATCTCACATTGGATCTTCCAGCTACCCTTGTCCTGTTTTGGTAAAGGTTGGAAATCTGTAGTTTCTCCGGGTCTGCCACCTTTTACCTAAGCTTCATCCTTCAGATCAGCACTTCAGTTCCCCGCTAGGTTCTTGGTGGGTTCTTGCCCTGGACTAGTTTCCTAATCTCCCTTTTCCTTACAGGGCAGATTTTATGGACAGAGGAGATGTGTTCCCTCCTTGCTCTTACCATGTGTCACTCCTAAAGCTCCAGCCCATTTGGAAAGAGACTTCAGACAGAAATGCAAAGGCCTTGAATAACTGAGCACCTACATACCCAGGGGATTAGCACCCACTTTGAGATCTTTAATGTCAAGGGTAATCCCAGAGACAAGGCTGGTGAGGAGGAGCTAAACCACTCCAGAGAAGAAGCCACAAGAAAAGTGGTTCCTAATAGGCCTTCTCTGGCCCGGACTTCTGACCATGAACCAAAGTCCAGCCTGTCACTTGGACCAACCATCCCTCAGTCTACCTGGTTTGGTCGTGGGTGTTGGTCAATGGACAAGGAACTGCGCCCTCCAGAGGACTTCCTGTTCAAACACATTTTTTCCCCTCAAACTTAGTGCATGATTTGCCTCTAACTTCTGGTGCATTTCGTTTCAACTATAGCCTCATAATCTGCAGCTCTGGCTCAGGTACCTGACAATCCAATGCTTTACCATCCACACAAAGGCAACGTTTCCAGGAATAACTTATTGGATTGAAGATATCTCTCAGCATTTTTACAAGATAACCAAGCATTATTATGATTCACGCCAAATTAATTTGAAAAACAATCCAAATGATTGGTCCCTTTAAAAATAGATCCCTTCCCAAAATGAAAATGTCCTTTCTTTGAGTACACATGAGACCAACAACAATGACTTTCAGAGGCGTCCAATACTAAAGAGACTTTTCTTCCAAATGTTCAGGTTTTCTTCCAACCTGTTCCTCACGTCAAAATCTGGATAAATTTTAAAAATCACCAAGAATGAAAAAACAATGTTTCTATTGTAAATATTTTATCAACAAAGCCATTGATAAACCAACCAGAACTACATTAAGATGCTTCACGGCTTATTGTTTACAACACAACATCCTCAAGAATGCTTCTACCCATTCAAATTGAATGTTGAATCTAATGACAAGTAAATCTTCAAACACACTGATAAAGTAACATTGGCTAATCTTCTAAACTAGTTGTTAATGTCCAACCATCCTTTCAAAGCCAGACATATTTATCAATTAATTGAAAAGAGATGGACTCACAGCCTAGCAGAGGGCTTCTCTCATAAGGTTGGGAAAATGGAATTTGCCAGAATGTCAAATCCACTATCCATCACTTCTTACAGAATAGGGTGATTTAGTGTCAGAGAGGGAATGAGGTGATAGGTAATGTGAAATACCAGAGATACGCGGGGAAACAGCTCCCACAAATCTACATCACCTTTGATGCCAAAATGGCATATAGAGAATGCAAGACTCCAAAAAATGATCTCCTTTCTCTAATCTCAGGTTGTAATTATATCAAGAACAGGGAATTATATTCCCAGATGGAAAATAACCTTTATGATATCCGTAAGTAAAATATTTCAATCACAAAGTCAAAAAAAAAAAACATTCTTTAAGAATTGCTAGAGATAAAAGAGATAATATCAGTACTACCTAACATTGTCTGAACTGACTGAAAAACCCTTTATGTCTTGCTGCTCAACCAGAGGTCAAACCCAGGCACCCTTTTGAAAGTGTCCTTAACTCAGCACTTTAGGAATTTCTCCAGACTCTATCTCACATTGGATCTTCCAGCTACCCTTGTCCTGTTTTGGTAAAGGTTGGAAATCTGTAGTTTCTCCGGGTCTGCCACCTTTTACCTAAGCTTCATCCTTCAGATCAGCACTTCAGTTCCCCGCTAGGTTCTTGGTGGGTTCTTGCCCTGGACTAGTTTCCTAATCTCCCTTTTCCTTACAGGGCAGATTTTATGGACAGAGGAGATGTGTTCCCTCCTTGCTCTTACCATGTGTCACTCCTAAAGCTCCAGCCCATTTGGAAAGAGACTTCAGACAGAAATGCAAAGGCCTTGAATAACTGAGCACCTACATACCCAGGGGATTAGCACCCACTTTGAGATCTTTAATGTCAAGGGTAATCCCAGAGACAAGGCTGGTGAGGAGGAGCTAAACCACTCCAGAGAAGAAGCCACAAGAAAAGTGGTTCCTAATAGGCCTTCTCTGGCCCGGACTTCTGACCATGAACCAAAGTCCAGCCTGTCACTTGGACCAACCATCCCTCAGTCTACCTGGTTTGGTCGTGGGTGTTGGTCAATGGACAAGGAACTGCGCCCTCCAGAGGACTTCCTGTTCAAACACATTTTTTCCCCTCAAACTTAGTGCATGATTTGCCTCTAACTTCTGGTGCATTTCGTTTCAACTATAGCCTCATAATCTGCAGCTCTGGCTCAGGTACCTGACAATCCAATGCTTTACCATCCACACAAAGGCAACGTTTCCAGGAATAACTTATTGGATTGAAGATATCTCTCAGCATTTTTACAAGATAACCAAGCATTATTATGATTCACGCCAAATTAATTTGAAAAACAATCCAAATGATTGGTCCCTTTAAAAATAGATCCCTTCCCAAAATGAAAATGTCCTTTCTTTGAGTACACATGAGACCAACAACAATGACTTTCAGAGGCGTCCAATACTAAAGAGACTTTTCTTCCAAATGTTCAGGTTTTCTTCCAACCTGTTCCTCACGTCAAAATCTGGATAAATTTTAAAAATCACCAAGAATGAAAAAACAATGTTTCTATTGTAAATATTTTATCAACAAAGCCATTGATAAACCAACCAGAACTACATTAAGATGCTTCACGGCTTATTGTTTACAACACAACATCCTCAAGAATGCTTCTACCCATTCAAATTGAATGTTGAATCTAATGACAAGTAAATCTTCAAACACACTGATAAAGTAACATTGGCTAATCTTCTAAACTAGTTGTTAATGTCCAACCATCCTTTCAAAGCCAGACATATTTATCAATTAATTGAAAAGAGATGGACTCACAGCCTAGCAGAGGGCTTCTCTCATAAGGTTGGGAAAATGGAATTTGCCAGAATGTCAAATCCACTATCCATCACTTCTTACAGAATAGGGTGATTTAGTGTCAGAGAGGGAATGAGGTGATAGGTAATGTGAAATACCAGAGATACGCGGGGAAACAGCTCCCACAAATCTACATCACCTTTGATGCCAAAATGGCATATAGAGAATGCAAGACTCCAAAAAATGATCTCCTTTCTCTAATCTCAGGTTGTAATTATATCAAGAACAGGGAATTATATTCCCAGATGGAAAATAACCTTTATGATATCCGTAAGTAAAATATTTCAATCACAAAGTCAAAAAAAACCATTCTTTAAGAATTCTGAAATTGCAATATGATAGACGATTAAAACAGTATCCTTTTTATTTCCACTCACACAATGGATAGACATTGACAAAAGAGAAATCTATTACCATGCCATCTTACTCCAGCCAAATAAATTCTGTTCTCAGGGCTCCCTCCCTCTGAATGCCTCATTGTCTAGAAAGTGCTTCTTCTGCCCCCAAAGCCTTACTCATTGCTAACCAATTGCAAAACGTTATAATGACGACAAGCAAAAAAATCAAGACTCCAAAAGAGAAATCCATGAATTTCCAGTCAAGTCAGTTCTCCAAAGACAAGGACAGACAAATGTTCAACAAGCACATGCAGTCATTTTCAGGTTTACTAAAAATGTACATTAAAAACAATAAAGTACCATTCAGCATACACTAAATCTAAAAAAATAATAAAAATTATCAACGTTGTCAATGTGGATGAACAGAAATATATTGCTAATAATTATGTATCAGCTAGATTGTACTCTTTTGGAACCCAATACAATAATATATACTCAGAATCATAAGAGTGTTCTTGCAGGTTGACCCAATTATTATGGAACTTATCCTTAAAAAAACCTCTCAAGCATAAACATAATATGAGCATGAATATGAACATTTAAAAACACTAAAAGTATGGGAATGTTTAAGTAAATGCCGGTGCTTCAGTTCTGTAGGATATCATAAAGCCATTAAAAATTATAAATATACACACTATAAAAACAACATGAGAAATGTTTATAATACACTACTAAGTGAAAATAAACATTAAGTTATATGCTCACTATGATTATAATTGAAGACATATACATGGAGAGGGACCAAGAGAGGAGAAATACGTTTAAATGTAATAAAACTGAACTGAAGCACCAGCATACTGTAAAACCCTCCAAAGCCAGCTTGTGAGCCGGCTGCTACATGCCTCCTGCACACTTGCTTGATTATTCTGGTTCTAATTGAGATCCTCCTTCTTTACACCTCTATTGCACTATGTTGTTTTAACCTTAACTCTGAGCTCTTAATAGTATTTGCCTTGTATTATTTCCCCTTCTTTTTCATGTATGTTCTGTCTCCTCGCCCATATGGTGAATTGCAAGGGAGTAAGTATTATGTATTTTACATTTTTTACCCCTTCCCAGACTTTGCACAGTGATGGGGCTGTGTGGTGAGTAAATGACAAATGTGTGCTATCTACAACAGCTGACAAATTCTCTTATTTATCTTTAAAACACACACAAGCATCACACTTGTTACAATATCTAATTAGAAAATTACTTAATTATTCAGAGAGGTATTGAGCAACAGTCAAATGCAAACCTGTTAACAGGGCTGAGTCCACAATGGGTACTTAGCAAGAACCGAGGCAAACTGAATAGAAGAACAAAAGGAATAAAGGAACAAAAGGAAGAATTATTTAATTTTGGAAAATTAAATAATGTGTTTCCACGAGACATGAATTTAAAATGATAATTAAATAGATGTAATTCTTAAATAGGCAATGCTTTATAAATGATAAGAAGTCGACAAACCAGGTTACTAAGAAACTGACTTTGGGGTACATTTTTAATCTAGAATGCACAAATTCTTAACGTAATAAGTCCTTTCATGAAACATGTTCAATTTTTCTGTAACTTTATTTTATAGTAGAAGGGGCAATCTTCTAGATGTCGATACACTCGTCTGCAAAGTTAGTTACATGCTGAGGAACACCCAGTTCACAGAGGTCTCATTAGTTCCAGAGGTTTTCTCTAACCTACAGCTGCCAGGATCCACCTAGCCATTGTATTCTTTCTCCATGTCTTTCCAGTCAAGGTCAACAGCTAAGGCATGATTGAAATCATACTCTGCCCACAATATGTTTATTTTAATGGCCACCCACTCTTCTTAGGAGGAGGGACAAGCTGTATAAGCATGGTCTACAACAAAACCTGGCCTGGTCTGGCCCTACCTTCTTCTTGAGTTTCTGTCCACTCCCCCATCATTCTTCCCACCCACCCAGAAATCAACAGGGAATTTTTTTCAGTTCCTTAAGCCCTATGCGGACTCATCTGCAGTCCTTTAAGTATGTTGTTCCCTCTGCTTAAAACACTCTTCCACCCTTTTCTTCCTTTGCCCAGATCATTTCTGATCTTCCTTAGCTCTCATTTCAAGAATTCTTCTCTAGGCCTCTCTCTCACACACAGTTAAGGTTCACGGCTCCTCTTTGGAGCCCTCATTGTCTCCGGATGTCTGAAGCTGCACTTACTGTTCTGTAATACAACTGCCAATTTTGATTTTTGGTTTTTGTCTTTATCTCCCCACTCACTAGTAAATTCCTTGAGGACAGGTACCATCTTGTCTATTACTATTACTATTACTGGTTATAAATTCTGAATATTAGAATAACCCATGGATAAGGGCACTGAAATAGGTAAGCACCTGTCATTGCAAAGACGGATGTTACAGGGGAAGACACCCTGGGTATTTGCTAATAACGTCCAGGAAATAAAGAAACATTTGCTTTAAAAGAGGCACAGCTCAATCTTTGAAGAAATACTTTATGAATGCTTGGGTCCCTCTCCATGCACTTTAGGTTTGCTCAGCAACTTTATTTTTTTATCCAAGATGGTATAAAGCCAAGCACAGAAAGTCCATATCCACTAAAAACTGCTCAAATGTTTCAAATAAAACTTAACTTGGAAACAGTTTATAATTGTGGCCATCCCCTCAGGATCCATCAAAGCCTCTACAGAGAGCACCAAATCTGTGAGCTGAACATCCTAGATTTTATGTCTACAAATATGATTCTCTTTTTGAATTTGAAGATGTTACAAATTCTTTGTACCTAACATTTGTGAAGATAAGAGCAATAGAAGAAAACTTGCCACATCCCACTTTGACATGTCTACAATGGTACTACTCAATACACAATACCTCCCAAAGACATGGGAGTCACGTGTGACAGCTTTTGTGTGCATGTGATTGGGAAAGGAAAGAATGTGAGCGGCAACTTCAGAAATTAAGACAAATAGCTATAGGAGGTAAATGTCTAAAAGTAAATTTCTGAACTGCCAAGCTTCTGTATCAGTTCACTAACCATCCATCAAGAGCTTCCTATAAGCCAGGCTTTGTGCTGTGCCCTTGAGACCCTGCGATCCATAAATAGCATAGATCTAGTGAACTTGATCTTAGACCTTCTTAACTCAGACAACTGACAAATTGCTATGTTCATAGCTGGCAACCTAGAAACGCTTTCTTGTGTGTTTTTCCTTTCTGGTAGCAAAGCACATCTTATTTGGCAATCTCTCCACTATGAGTGAGGCAGCCTTTGATGGAAGACACAAACCCAGAATGCAAAATTTCACCAAATCTGACATCACAAAGCTCATCATTTAAGGGTAAATTTGTTAAACAAGGAGTTAGTTCCCTGAAAATTCATATTTTACCTTTAAAAATTTGGCATAACAAAATCATTTAAATTTGTTTTCTTGAAAAAAAATCTTTATATTTATCACTATATGCAAGACTTATTCTTTAAGTATTTGTTTAAAATACTTTATATTTTATATTGTATAACATAACAGCATAAAAATAGCCACAAGCAGAGTGTTCACAAACTTCCTTTGTCCCATAATTTCTCATTCCCTCTCCTCCTTCCTCAATTAGAAGAATTACATTTTGTGGACTGAGAGGTGAATTCTGCTCTATGATAACAAGTGGTAAGAAACAAAGGGGAGACTGAGGAGTAAAAAGATTTTAACTGGATTAGGTAAGGGAGTAGTTCAGGGTGTGAGGAAAGTAGACAAAGGAGAAGAAAATGATTTTACAAGTGCAGCTGTGGGCTATGCGTTTCCCTCTCCCCCTTTAAAGCCCTTCAAAAGGCCTGAATAATTCTCAATTGTTTTGGTTGTTCAACTGGGCACCTGACCACACCCACATGCAAAGGGAAAAGCTCTGGAGAAGTGTTTCAAACTGATATCACCGATGTAAAGAGTTCAGAGAAAAAGAAAAACGGAGGGAGCGGGAAGAAGACTTGCTTATGCACAGGAGGAAAGACCAGAAGACCAGATGGGAGGGAAGGGCATGACAGGTATAAGGTCGCAGAGAGCTTGCCCTTGACTGAAACTCTGGTGTGTTAGAAGAGGTACATCACAAACAGGTACAAAACTGAGAATCCACGTGACCCATCTGTGCCTGAAGGATTGGGACGGAGCTGAGGGGGACACAGCTTCGTGGTTGCCCTGCACCCTGCGGGGCAGCCTGGCCTCTGTCAACAGGATGCCAGTTCATTTGGGACCATCAGGAGATCCACTGGCAGGCCTTTCCCCGTCCTCCCTCAGTAAGCACCACAGACTTGTCAGAACCAAGGAGACTAGGTCACACCCTGCACAGACCATAGAGAAAGGCAGACTCCCCTAAGAGGTCTGCCGTAAAAGCAATCTTGAACGCAGGGGCAGAGGGAAGAACAATTTTCTTCTATAAACCTGAGCAAAAGACTTTAGGATATTTCTTCACACTGCCTACCTGGTAAAGTTGACAAAGGTCAAAAAGTTAAATTTTCTAAGAGTACATAGGTGCACAATAAAATAGTCCCCCCCCTTATCTAAAGGGGGTATGTTCCAAGACCCTCAGGGGATTCCTGAAACTGCGGGTTGTATGGAACCCTAAATCTGCTATGCTTTTCCTATACATACACACCTGCAAAAATCATTTTTGAGTGATCAAAATGCATTGTATTGCTCAACCGTGGTGGTGATCACACAACTGAATACATTTGTCAGAACTTTTTGAGCTCAATACCTAAAAGTGGGTAATTTTACTGCATCTGACTCGATAAACCTCACTTTTAAAAAATCAAGACTTGTTTTTAAAATCAGAAAAGAGAAGACACCTTTTCTTTTTCTTATCCCAACCTCCTCATTAACTTCTGTCGCCAACCATCTTCATACTGAAAATAATCTCTCAGTATCAGCTTAATAACACATGGTTAAATCCTTTAAATATTGAAAACAAGGTTAAGACTGGCTCTAACAGTTTTCTTCTCCAAACAGAATTGGAGTAAATATTCGCACTGTTAATCTTCAACAACTCCAGAATTCAAAAGAATATTTACAAAACAAGAAATTGAGAACACCAACAGTGATGTCAATATTCTTATTACACGTCCTACACTCAGAATGACTTTTTCCCTTTTAAAAAATAATCATCTAAAATTAAACTCCATCTATAAAAGAAGTAAAGCCACCACTTAAACTAAATATATCGTCTATAAATCCACACCGGAAGAAACCAGCAGTTCCAGTCAAACTGAAATACCTGCCTATCCCCATAGTGGCTTTTATTTTCCTGCTCATTGTGTTCTGGGCACAGGTCATGCCATCCTCCCCATCTCATCACCTCTGAATCCTTTCTGTCCTTCAAGGTCCATCTCTTAACCCTGAAAAGTTCAGGATCCTTTCAAACATCCTCCAGACTGCAAGTGTGCTCTGTCTTTGGTCAACTGCCAAAGTCCTTTATCTGCGTGTCCCTATGATGGCTAAATTCCCGTACTGTATGGTACTGACATAATTAACCTACCGGATTGTAAGCTGATGGCGGCCTGTGTGTGAGTCATCCACAAACCTCCCACACCTAGCACAGTGCTTTGAAGTAACAGGTACCCAATAAACATTTGTTGAATGATTGAATACTAAATTTAGACTTTATTTGGTGCGATCACAGAAAATTTAGGGCAATCACAAAAATGGCCCATTTAGAAATTTTACTGACTATTCTGTTTCAAGGTAATAGACTTACTCTAAACATAAGATATATCCTAGAGTCTTTTAAAAGCATATCATATTTATTTTAAACTATCAGGTAAAATACATACAAATTCAACTGAAAGCATTCCCAAGGGCCAAAGCTAAAACACTTTGAGCAACAAAGCGCTAAGGGATTATAACTGAAAATATGTATCTTTGAGTCCATACTGACACAAGTATGTAATTGAATAAATAAATGGGAGAGAATAGACGATCTGTCATACAGAAGAATTTTAAATAATTTATGTAGTTACACCACCCACAAGAAGGTAGAACATATGTAATATATATACAAATACAAAAAAAGTGTTCTTAATATTAAAATTGTTGTTTTTAAATGTGTACTTTTAAATGCTTGCTTCATTATAGCATGTGATTTTCTTTACCTTAACTTTACAAATAAATAATGCAATTTGTACTGAAAGCCACTGAAAAATGTATAACTTTATTTGTAGAAATTCTCTCTGTGGTCAGCATTATCTAAAATAAATTCCACTTGAGATGACAGATTTTCTCTTTTATCTTTCCTCCTTAAAATGAAGGAACACTATATTTTGCTTTTTTAAAAAAAAAAAAAAAAGGCTTTATGATCTTAACTTTCACAACTATCCTTCCAAAATAAACTGGGGGAAAATTGATACTGATAAGACCTTGATCATTTTCCATTGCTAAAAATATAAGCTTTTGTTTTTATCTTAATTATTTCCATAAATTATGTCCATGTTGGAGACAGTTTAGTAGAACGAACTGGGATTGTTTCTGGTTTAGTTAGTTGTTTGGGGGATGGAAGATAAGAGCATATTTGGAGGCCGTGGGAGTGATGCCTTAGATTCTGCAGCCATGTCCATCCAGCTGACTGATCTGGAACAAACCACAGCTCTGGGTCTCTGATTTCTCATTTATAAAATGAAAAGATTAAAATTCACAACCACTTATTTCCAAATTCATTCTAGCTATAACAACTCTAGAGTCTGAGTGCGATTTCACATTTGCCTTTCAAATAAGTGTGGTGAGCCTGATTCCACAGTAACCCCACAGCCGCTGCTCAAGTGCAGAGTCTTTAAAATTAATGAAAATGAAGATGGGAGTTTATGTCTCAGCAATAGAAACTGTGCTGCAGAAGATATAACTCAATGAGACCAGCATACCTAACACAACTTTGATTTCAAATTTGGTTTCTTATTCCCTTGATTCTGGGAACGGTCGCCAATATGCTAAAGAATGACCTCTATTTGCACCACCCAAAGAAGCCAGCACTCAGATAGATTCAAAGAGAAGGAAAAGGATGAAGAGTAACGTTTCCAAGGTTTGTAAGAAAACAGAGGATTTTAGGAAAACTGTGCTTACAACAACTTCAATATTATATTGCTGGAGAACTCGCCATGGCTGTCACAGAGCAGACACTGTGATATAGGACTTGAGGCCAGAGACCAGCTTTTCCATTTGAATAGGCACAGATGAATAGTGAGGGTCAGCCCTTAAATGCATCATGCCACCAAATTCCTTCCATGCCCGCCACTTCCCTAGCATCCATCATTTTTATTACCGTAGTTATTTATATGTTTGACAAAAGAAGAGAAAGGAGAAAGATATTCAAAAAGAAATATCCGAATTTTCTCTCAGTGAATGTATTCTCCTCAGTCACCAGGTAGTGTCCCCATGGCCAGGCCAGCTTCACAGGAAGGTGACCTATGCAGTCACACCAGGCTACGCACTGAACAGGTTGACGTAATGCTTTCTTGTTGCCACCTTGAACTTTTGCACAATTGTTTTTAATAGAGAGCTCATCATTTTCCTTTGGGATTGTGTCCAGCAAATTATGTGGCTGCTCCTGACCACTGCCTTTTAAGAGATCTTCAAAAATATCTACCTATACTTCCTTTCCTTACATTAAGCAAAGATATTTTACCGGGCACCTACTGAACGTCAATAGGTGATTCATGGCATTTTCTATGCTTATTTAGGAACTAGAGGCCCAGTGCATAAAGTTTATACACTCAGGAGGGGTCCCTCAGCCCGGCCTTTACCCTCTTGCAGTCTGGGCACCCTCGGGGGATGTCTGACCCTAGGGAGCGGGCCTAAGCCATCAGTCGGACATCCTTAGTGCTGCCGCAGAGGCAGGAGAGGCTCCCGTCACCACCGCTGTGCTTGCCAGCCATGAGCCCCGCTTCTGGCTGAGCAGCGCTCCCCCTGTGGGAGTGCACTGACCACCAGGGAGCAACTCCTGCATTGAGTGTCTGCCCCCTGGTGGTAAGTGTGTGTCACAGCAACCGGTCGTCCACAGTTTGGTCAATTTGCATATTAGCCTTTTATTATACAGGATGGCTGAACATTACTGGAAAAAATTTCCCAACCAGGCATCCTTGAGCCACCAAAGATTCATGGTTTCCAATGCTCAACACTGTCCATATTTCCCAGTTCCCTGTCCCCTCTATCCCAACAACAGCTATATCGCCAGTTTCCTTAGAACCTTATCACCCACCTTCCCTCTCATCTTTAAGGGAAACCTCTGCCTTTTTCTTCATGGAAATCCTAGAGGCACCTCAGACTCCATGTTACTCAAACAGCCACATCCTTGCCTTCCCATCCAAGCCTGTTGCTCATGCAAGATTGCATGTTTCAGTGACTGTCATCACTCTCCTTTCTATTTGACCAAACAAGAAACTTAGCAGTCCTTGACCTTTCTCCACATCAAATTTTACCATCTTAATATTTATTTGAATTTGTTCTCATTTATCCATCCCCTTTGCCAGTGCATTAATTAGTACACACATAAATATTCTCTGGCTTTACTATAATAACATCCTAATAAGTCCCCATGTTTCCAGTTTAAATTTTTCTAAATTTTGCTGTAGTCATAAAGATAGTACAATAAAAATCTGATCATGTTCTATGATACATTGCAAAGAAAAAGCCACAAATACTTTCTATGCCTGTATGCATATCATTTTGTAATGCAGTTATGGTAATCATTCCCGTCCCTTACGTGTGGAGTCTATTTATTCCCCCCTGGATTATGGGCCAGTCTTGTACTTTCTTTGACCAATAGAATATGGCAGTAGTGTGCTGTGTGAGTTCAGAACTCGGGCCTCCAGGTGCCAAAGGGACTTGTAGGGATCTGCTGTCACTCATGATGTTCTGCACTAGTTGCTGAAGAAATGTAACTATAGCACTGGATGAAAGGTTGCTCACCAATTCCTAAAACGGTTCTTCCTTTTCAACATCCTATCTTCAGCATCCTGAACTAAGACACTAGGAGTTATCATTGGCCCTTTCCTCTACATCATACTCCATATTCAATTTAAAATCCCATCATTTCTTATTTCAAAATGTCTGATATTTTTTTTAAAGTCTTTGATTTGTCCTTTCTCCTCAGTCCTCCCACATACCGAGGCCCCTGAGTTACAGCAGCATTTTCTTAGATAGTTTCCAGGGTCTAGTCTTGTGCTCTCCAAACATTTTAAGTATAGAGTTTAGACTAATTGTCTTCAGCTTCTTTTTTATTTCTCCTGCACACAAAAGTCTGTAGTAACTCCCCATTTCCTATTTCTTCAAGTTGATACATTCTATTTCACTTTCAAGAGTTTCCCAGTAATACCCCAAGTCTATCCAAACTTATTTCCCAGTATCCCTTTGTGTAAACTCTCCACAATACCAGTTTCATTTCCTCAGCTACAGAGAAAGTACTCAATCGTACCTCTTGCCGTTAGTCTGTCATGGACGCTCATTCATCTATGCTTTGCTCTCTACTAATCCATCCTTCTCAAACCAGCTCATCTATGCTTTGCTCTCTACTAATCATCCTTCTGGAACCTCCTTCAACTCCCTGGACCCTAAATCATAGACATGATGTTAATCCTTGCTCTGCCCAAAGACATTGGTTGAAGCCAGATGAATGACTTCAGTGTCCATGTCTGTACTCTAAGGGGACGGAACCTTCTAGCTGGAACATTTGAAAATTCAGTAATTCTTCCAAGACTAATCCAGATCATGCCCTTTCTTCTTGGGCTTGACTCCCTCTACTCTGATCAAGCACTTGCTCTAAAGTTGCCTTTGCCATCATTTTTTTCTCTTTCTAAGCATCTAGCACACTTTTTGGAGTTGAGTAGCACATCATATCCTACTCAAGTACGCACTTAATTAACAGTCAGAAAATTCTAACTGGCAAACTAGTTATAAGCAGATACCACACAGCCTGTACAGACTATATTAGGTGATTAGTGTTCAGTTTCAGTTCAATATAATTAGTACAGCATAGTATGTCCTAATAATTTCTGTGAGAAAGGGAGCAGAGATGTGGATAACTATGAGGACTTACTACTATATCTAAAAAGAAGAAATATTATGTCTAATTTCTTTTTGAAGAGATTTTTTAAAATTGATTTTTAAAGAGAAAAGAAGGTAGAAAGGAAAAGAGAGAGAAAAAAACATTGATTGGTTTCCTCCTGCATGCCCACCTACAGGGGATGAAACCAGCAACCCGGGCAGGTACCTGACTGGGAATTGAACCAGTGACCTTTCAGTGCATAGGATGACACCCAACCAATTGAGCCACACCGGCCAAGGCACTCATGTCTGTTTTCATTGACTCTTCAAATATGTCAGAGGCCAACCTCTAATGTTATTTCAAATGCTGTGATATTTTTATAACACTTTTTAAAATGCTCCTCATTGAAAACAACAAAATTATGATGAATTAGATCCATCGTGATAAAGGGTACAACACAAACAGGATGAGTGTTTTGCTAAAATGACTCTTCACTGAAGACAAATATCAACTGAATCAAACAATATCCCCACCATCCAACCATTAAATAAAAATAGACCCACAATGCTCCCACTAGTGTTGCCCCTGGAGTCAAATCTGAAATAAGGGAGTTAAAGTAGATGAGGTCAGAGTTGCTTAGGAAAATATACAGTATTATTCTGTGCTTTACATAATATGAAATGAGTACTATAGAGCTATTGGGAAAATGTATATAAGGGTAATATTATATACATTTCCATGAGTGTATATGTGCCTAAAAACTAAAAAACATTAATTTTTCTCTAAGTCTCTTCACCCTCTTCTCCAATACATAATATATTTATAATAGTGTTTCATCATATAGTGGATGCTAATTATCTTTTAATGATATTAATTTAATACAACTATTCAGACTAAAAAGAAATCTTTTACATCTTGCTGTAACTATCAATTTCTATATTAATATCTTATTACTCTGAATTCACACTTTTACAAAAGACGCTTAAAAATGGTCACACCACAAACATGTGTAATTATTTGTCACTGAGAATAGTGGCTAAAGATTTATTTACTTACTATATAAATATATCTGTAAAAATGGATAAAGTGGTGTATTGGCAATGTAAAATACCAAATATACCATATATTTCAATATATTTATGCAAATAGCAAAACTATTATTTGTTCAAATCCAGTGCTGAGTAATACTAATACTTGGTCAGTTTCACATAGGGGAAACCACGTTATAAATTTATACATGCAAAAGTTTAAAACCGTTGTCTTTCAGAATAAGAGATAAAATATGTGGAGATAGCAATTGATATTGTTTGACCTGATACACTCAACTTAAAGAGCTAAAATTGTTTAAAATTATTTTAAGTCTACTGTGATAGTCCTCAGAAAGTGGTATTGTCACAAAAACAAATTGGAATTCCTAATCATGGCACGTGAACTGGATTGTCCTCAAAACTGCCCAAGCAGAGAAAGAGTCAGTAAAGGTCAATCAAACTCAGATGTACTAGTATACAGTGTGGTAACCATATAATTTGGACACCGTGCAACTGTGACTGGTCCCATTAGCCACACATCACCAGCTAGCTCCATGGGGTCAATAGTAGAGAATGGGATTTTTCAGATAGGATGTTCCTATATAATATTGCCCATTATCATTATTAAGAGAAATATTAGTGTTCTCATCATAAAAAAGAAAGGGTAACTATATCACGGGCTGGAGATGGTAGCTAACACTGTGGTAGTCACCATTCTGCAATTTATAAATGTCTCAAATCATACACTGTAAACTTTAAAGTCATATAATGTTATGTGTCAATTATATCTCAATAAATTTGGCAGGGGCGGGGTGGGGGGGGGGGAAATAGGTACAATAACAATAACAAAAAAGAGAGAAATATTCAAAGGTTCATGTAAAGACTTCCATCTGGAGCCCAAAGCATAAAACACAGGTTACATGGAGAGACATGGTTAAAGTACCGGGGGGGGGGGGGGGGGGGGGAAATAGGTACAATAACAATAACAAAAAAGAGAGAAATATTCAAAGGTTCATGTAAAGACTTCCATCTGGAGCCCAAAGCATAAAACACAGGTTACATGGAGAGACATGGTTAAAGTACCCCTGCGTATCTAGCCAGTGTGGCTCAGTTGGTTGGAGCATTATCTGTACACTGAAAGGTTGCAGGTTCAATTCCCAGTCAGGTACCTTGGTTGTGGGTTCAATCCCTGGTCGGGGTACATTTGGGAGGCAACACTCAATGTTTCTGTCTCTCTCTCTCTCTCCTCCCCTTTCCTCTCTCTAAAAATCAATGTATGCCCTTGGGTGAGGATTAGAAATATATATATATATCCCCCGTGTAAAGCTGTTTGGCATTAACAACAACAACAAAAATTTGTATAATTTGTCGGTCTGCAAAGTGCTTTGGACACATATATAAAGGAATCAACACATGTAAAGGAATCACTTACCCTCACAATAAAGTAGAAATTACTTCCCAATTTTCAAATGATAAAGAAATGCTGAGAGAAATTGAGATACTTATGCAGCTACTAAATGATAGTGAAAAAGTGCGTCCTTTGATTACGAATATACTAGTAATACTCCTTCCACTTAAAGAATCCAGACTCTGATAATGACTACTGTTACTGTGGCACTTGGGGCTAACGCTGGAGGACTTTAAAAGCAAAGTGTGAGGTAATGCTAAGACCCATTGACTTCTTCTTTATTCATTTTTTAAAACTGATCTTATATCAAGTTGCCATTAACTATTCTACAAAAAGCGCTCACTGCAGTCCAGTCTCTCTCTTATTATGATAATCCTAGAAAACAAAATTAAAAGGGAACTTAACTTCAAGCACTTTATTTAATGAGCAGAGCTTACATAAGTGTGCAGAAATAATACCCTGGAGCTATTTTATACAAGAGCTACAAAAGATCTACCACAGATGAATGACAGAAACATAATTAGTACGAGCTCCTGCAGTTGCCAAGTTGCTATTATTTAGAAGAGCACTCGGCTTCAAGTTGAGCTTTTGCTCCCAGTGAGTATCACAGCCACCAGACACTGGAGAACGTAGCCCAGGAGCGCGATGCTGCTGAGATTCCAGAGGAGCATTGATTGCTGAGATCTCCCTAATGAGAATTCCTAAATTCCTACCCCCTGGCTTGCCTAGGATTCTGCACTGTGACCAAAAAAAAAAGAAAGACAAAGGAGTAGTCTTGGGAAACTTAACACCAATGCAAAGGCACCCAGTCTAATACGGACTTGCTGTCCCTATGTCCACACATTGATCACTTCCTGCAAGCAGTTCTGCTCCAGGCTCAGGGAAGGTTCCAGGGATCTGTCCTATTGTTGCCACTGGATGTAGTCTCTACCTACATGAGACAACACTGAGAACACCGACAATTTATGTCAGTGAGCCAAACTAAGCAAGACCTGGGGTCTATTTTCTCTCTCCTAGATTGGCTCCTGAAGCTCTTTTCCAGCAATGTTCCAGGGAGGGAAATCTGGGGGGATTCCACCGATCCTAGTGTGTAGGCGAGCCTGTGTGCTTCTGGGTTTAGCATAAGGGTGAGGAGACCAAACCAGCAGCAATCTCAATATTTTGAGTCAGCATCACATTAAAGGAAAACAACCCTGCAATTTTACCACAAGAGTAGTCTGGGAGTTGGAGGGATTTATTTGTTGCTGGTAATGACAGTGGTGGAAATTTTGAGGGGGACTGTGGAGAGGGAGCAGGGTGGCTTGAAGCCTTTTTCTTTTTTGAAAATATTCATTAGAAGCCATGCCTTTTAACTTTGAAAGCACAATTGGAGACTTAAAAAGTAAAATCTCTTGCATGAGAAGAACCCAGGATACCAGCAAAGAATCCAATGCTGATTAATTCAAGCATTAAGCAAATATTAACTACTAGACGTGGTGCAGGCACCCGTTCCACATAAGAGCTTGGAACCAAAGTCATTCTATGAAAGTAGAATTTCCTGAACAAAGGATATTTGCAGTTTAACCCTAAAAGACTGATTTAAGAAACGAATTCTTTTCAACTTTTAAAGGAACGGGGCTACTTTCTCTCCCACCTTTGCTGGTAAACTAGGCTGGACAAAATACTGTATACACTTTTAAGTGTATAAAAGGCTCACAAAATTCAGATGTAGTCCTTCTTTAAATTAGTATTTCTGTGGGAAACAATATTACATAATAAATGACTTGTATTCTGAACTCAGCATGGAACAGTAAATATTAGGCATGCCATTTACCCCAAAGACTTAAATGACACAAAAGAAGCAGGAGGGGTGGTGGTTGTAAGACATGGGGGACCGCACGCCTGGTCCCCTTAAGCTGACTGAGGAACACTCTGTGGGAGAAAACATCAATGCTGGGGTCACAGGAGGACTCCTACAAAACACAGCAAACTGATTCCAAGACTAAGCTGTGGGAATCGAGGGAAGCGCTGCATTCGGAGCAGCAGAACTCGCTGAGTAGGAAACGGGAGAATGGGTGCAGGCTTTGGAAGTCAGAGCTCAAAAGGCAGCCATGGCCACGCATATGTGGTAGAGTTTCCTTGATAAAAGCATCCCCAGGGAATCAGATCAGTTGTGTAAACCATCTCGCAAGAGAGTAACATAGAGATTTATTTAGCAAATAACTGGGCTCTTAGTTGCTCAGGGTTCTCTGGGGGCCATCGAATCGATGTGAGAACCTGGGCAGCATGCAAGGAGGTACTGGCACAGTGCTTGCCCTGAAAGAATGTTGATTCTAATAGACAAACCAGGGGGCGGAGGTGGTAGGAGAGGTGTTTTAAAAACTTTAGGGTTGTGGGGTGATTATTTCCTGTCGGGAAAATAAGGTCTTTTCATTTAGGCTGGTCCTTGGAAATTGAGGTTGTATATAAAGAAACGATTTTAGAAAACTATGTTCATGGAGAACACCGAGAACACAAACTCAGCTGGTGTAGGTGACCAGAAGTAGGGAGAGCTAAAAGCCTCCAGTTTTTTAGAGCAGGAATTTCTAGGCAGGTGGTCATCCTACTACCAGCTCTTTAATCTGCCTAATTAGCATACACCTGCCAGCCCGTATCGGGGAGCCCAAGAGGGCAGCTGGTGTGTAAGGCACCCAGATGCCCTCTAGCTTGTTCTTGGTCCATTTTTATTGTCGGTAACTGTGCAAAGCTGCTCTGTGACATTTATCTTCCTCCTTCTCCACTTCTGCTTCCCTCACATTCGGTGCCTATGACTCTCCCAGAGAGAGAAAGAGCAGATCTCTCCTTCAGCTTTCAGTTGGCCTCTGATTTATGCTCCACAGCCTCAGTCCCAAGAGAAACCCAACCTTGCTTCTTGTCTTGACCACACTCACCCAAAAAGATAGTGAATTACAACTGGGTTTAAAGAGCTTACACGAGAAGTGACAAGTATGAGTTTGCGTTTCAAAATCTGGATATCACAATTGTTCCCTGTATAAAGTTTCTGCATGTACCAATTCTTGTTTTCAAAAATGTTACTGTGGCTAATACATGCTAGCATTCTTTATAGATTTCTTTATACATCTAGCACACCCTCGCCCGCCCCATTTCTCACAGGCTAACTTAAGATGCACTCCCATGAATTGCTCCCAAAATACTCCAACCCACAAAGAAGACACCCTTCCCTGACCTGAGAGCCTCTGTGGTTTTGAGATCTCCCTAATAGTGGGGACCATGTACTGAGTGTCCATGTTGTGCTAGTGTGTTGTACACTATGCTTTATCCTGATTATGTGCCTACCAGGTTAAATAGTATTCAACCCATTTCAACTAATTTATTAAGCTAACGTAGCTGAAAACATTGAATCAAACTCAAGTCTGACTCAAAGGCTATTTTCCCACTATGAAGCAATAGCATTCTTAGGTTGTTCTGTAGTATATTTTAGTCTTATAAGTCTAGACTGTAAATTACTGTTGCTCTGAATTTATATAACACCCAACACAGTGTCACGTATATATGGGTGTCTAATTAAGTATTTGTGCACATAATACATAGAGTGACTGGAAAATCTCTACGTAAGTGGGGAAAAAATCAAGCCCATTTAATTTCACTTTGGTCCACAAACAGGTTTGCATAGAGCCAGTATGATAAGCTATGATTACAGGATGACAAAACATCAGTCAATTCAATGGGAAGAAAAAAAAACAGCAATCAATGTGGTTACAAGACATGGCATGAATCAAAAACTGATTCTGTGAGATTTTCCTCTTTCCATTGTCTATGCCATACCTGGTTTCCTGGTTGTACTTCTCCTAAGCTTTAGTATAGCCTCAAAGAGGTGTGGTAGATACTGAAAAGGAGAAATGTACTTTCTTATTTACAGACACATCCACCCAAAAAAAACAGTTATACAAATTTTCTTTTAAGTGACTTTATTAAGTTGGCGGAATTGAAAATATTGTGGTTTCCCTTTACTCAGGATAAAGGCAATAATTCTTCTCTGAGGGAAATTTTGGCTGAATGGAAATGATGACATCTCACCTCATCTGACCTTGTAGTCATACACTGAAGATCCATGTTGAAAGGCCTGCTGCCCGGGCTCCAGTGCTCCCCCAAGAATGCCATATACCCAGAAAGCTGGCACCTGGATGAGCTTCAAAGTCGCCACATGGGCACTGGGGTGAGCTCATCACATCAGGCTAAAAACCAGCCTTTGTCCCCAGAATCACGTCTTGCCTTAGGAGGAGATGGTTTCCTCACAATCACATCCATTCATGAGGGGAGAGCACCGGGGTCCACACTGAACAACCCTCCATTGAGCTGGAGAAAACAGGGAAATAGCTGCCGTGTTTTCCCAGTGATGCTATTAATATTGGAGTGCTGTTCTCCGGGCGGGGAGCATGGGGGGAGGCAGAGGAACCCAACTCTAAGAAGGCTCTGACCTATTTTCACGATGACATGATTACTGCTGCACTAATGAACTAATTGCTGAAAAGAAGGGGGAAATTACATTCATCCAAATCCCAAGTAACCACCAGAGATGGCTAGTTTTGGCTAAAGATGCCGCTTACAAAAAGTGCAGCTATTACTGTGGGTAACATAGAAATTTTTATATCTAAATCTTTATATCTTAGGGTTTGTAATAGTGCACTCATTTCCATTCTGGCAGTTGACCATGTTATCCTATATAATAAAAGTCAAATATGCAAACTGACTGAACAGTGGAATGACCAGTTGCTATGATGCACTCTGACCACCAGGGAGCGGACGCTCAATGCAGGAGCTGCCCCCAGCCCACAGGCCCCAGGCCAGCCAAGGCGGGTGCCAGCGGATTGCCCCGCTGGTCACCTCGCAGAGAGAGGCAACTGG
>NW_005354291.1:697073-745589 GCF_000412655.1 Myotis brandtii | reverse complement strand
CTGCCCCGCCTGTCGCTCCACAGATCGACCCTGATTGCCAGCCAGGCCTAGAGACCCTACCCATGCATAAATTTCGTGCATCGGGCCTCTAGTTAATGAATAATGATGCTAAGGAATAACACCTGTAAAATGGCACATGTCTCAATGCAGAACCTTCCCTGTATCTCACCATTCTCACTGAATTGCAGAAAGCAAATAAAGAGAAGTGTAGTCTCACTTCAGGGAGGTTAAGTGATTTGCCAGGAACCACTTAGCAAGTTAGCAAGTATAAATGAGAGAGGCAGCAGGCTGCTTCCATAACCCTGGGCCCACGCTCCACGCACTGTGTCTCAGCCCAGGTTTCCCAATCAGGGCGAAACTCAGCAAGGACAGACAACAGCTTGCTAATCCTTCCTGCTGGTCTCATTGCTGAAGACTCTCATAACCATGTAATCAGAGGGTCTTTTTCTTCCATTTACTTTATTTTGCTTTCCTTCTCCCAGTCATTTATTGTCCCCACATGCTGTCTCCTGGGATAACTTCAAGTTCAGGAGGAAGGTCAATGAAATGACAGTTGCTAAGTTTATAAAAAGGGAAACGTATCAAAAGTCTCATTAAATAACTAACTACACATTTGTCTGCCTTTTCCTGTTCTTCTTTTGCCTCCTGCTTCTTTTCCTCTCCATTTTGGTCATTAACATTACAAGTAATAGGATATTACTTATAATACTATTGAGACATAAAAAAAAGATCCCCCCCCTCATCCTTTCCTTCCAGATTTCTTTCTTATTCTTAAATGCTATACATGTAAATTAACCACTGTTAGCACTTAAAAAAATAATATCATTTTTTAAAACCTTCTCATATTTATAAGGTGTTTATTCTGAAATCCAAAGTAATTTTTTCTGCTTTTTTTTCTCTGATGGGCCCATAAGAAATAGAGACAAAGATATCTCATCTCTCTTGGCCCTCAGCCTAGTGCTTATGCCTCTAGATCAAAGTTTCTTGACCACAGCATCACAGACATTTGGGGCCAAATAATCCTATGTTGTGCAGCCTGGCTATCCTATGTATTGTAGAATGTTTAGTGTCATTCCTGGTCTGGACCCACTAGATGCCAATAGCAATAGCACCCCAAGGTGTAACAGCTACAGATATCTCTAGACATTGCCAAATGTCCCCGGGGGGGGAGGGGGGGGCGGGGGGATGCAAAATCAGCCCTAGTCAAGAAGTACTCCTTTAGACAACATTGCCTGATTGTCTGTGTGGCTGTGTGTTGGAGAAGGAAGAAGGTTATTTTGAGTTTTGTGCATGTCATTCTTGAGGTAGGAAGAAGCTGAGGATCAGTGAGGTGAGAGTTTTCTTTAATAATGTCTGCTCATGAATCTCTACCGCGTGAGGACACAGCAAGAAAGCAGCTGTCTGCAAGACAGGAAGAGGGCCCTCCTTAGAATGAGACCGTGCTGGCTTCCTGACCTCAGCCCCCCAGCCTTCAGAACTATGAGAAATAAATGTGTGTTGTTTATACTTAAAAGGAAAAAAAAAGTCTACTCATATCATATTGGCCTTGGGAGAATTGATATGAACACAAGATTGGTTAAAGGATTTTGAGTTTCTTGGAGGAAAAATAAAACCCAAAAACAATAATAAAAGCATTGAAGAGCAACATGTATTTTATACAACATGAATGAACTGAGTCTAATAGACCATATGCATTGTCTAACTTTTGTATGTGTTAACAAGCCAACACTTTTTGCCTCTAATCAACACTCTTTATTGATATGGTCAATAAAATGATTTGGTCAAGATTTAGGTAAAAAAATTAAGAACCACTTTTATTTTCCCTTGCCTTTATCACAAGAATGTATTGTCAGCTCTGGAAATATATTCAAGAGCATTTTTGCAAACAGCTAATTATTCCTTACAGAGCATTAATATTGTCATCTCTTATTAGAGGAGGCAGATGTCAATACAAATGGCTCTACTATTCTGAAGTAATACAAACTAATGAGAGGCTCTTGAAAGTTTATGTCAAAACATCAGTAAATCCTGGGTTCACACTTACGTCTAAGATACAGAGACCATCTTGGGCCACAAAGGAAAATTCGCCATGTCAGAGTCCAGAATCAGCACTCTGAACACCAAACTTCCTCTCTGTGCTATCAAAATTAAATTCAGTTAGAAATGATTTTTTTAGTCAATTTCCACCTATAAATGTGTATCTTATTTTTAAAAGAATCTCAAATAACAATATAAGCATCGAACATGCATGTGGTTTCTATCTTTAGGGGTCAACTACAAAATAAATTTCCAGGTGATACTTCCCTAGCATGCAAATTTCCTTCTACCTAAACCAACAAAATTCCTTTGTCTGGAAGTTGGAATCCTGAGACTAGGCAAACTTATTCTTAAATAGGCATAGATGGAACACAAATCAAAGAGAAAATATCTAAAAATAGGGTTGGACCCAGTTGAACTAAAAATCTTTAAAGATAATGAGAATAAAATGTATACTAAGGAACTGAGGTTGTCATTTTGAAAGTAGTTTTACTGAGTGAATAATTATAACCACACTAGAAAATGGCAATGAAGAAAGAATAGAGGGTGTTAAAGTATTCTATGGGGCTGTCGTCAAAAGATGATTGGACTTGGGAGGATTCAAATTGCTGTCTTGCCTCTAATTAGCTCTGTGATCCTGGGCAAAACAGCCCGGTTGCAGTAGTGAGGGGCGTGGAAACTGGAGGGAGAGGTGAGGGTCAGTAATTTCCCTTTTCTTCAGACCTCGATTATTGTCTCAAAACAGTTCCACTTAGCTCTCCTTAGGTTTAAAATGAGAAAACAGCAGGACAAGGCCAGACCAGTTGGCATTCTAGAATGTCATTACTTATGTGACTGCCCATACCCTAACCTCAGATATCCTTGATACCTTGATGCACTGCCATTTCACCGTCTGTAACATAAACAAAATCTCTAACGTTTAGGATCGTTTTAGCCTGTTGGTTTGTGTTTGGGGTTTTTTAATCCTCACTGGAGGACATATTTGTTGATTTCGGGAAGAAAGAGAGAGAGAGAGAGAGAGAGAGAGAGATAAACATCAATCAGTTGCCTAACTGAGAATCGAACCCTCCACCTTTTGGTGTACTGGAGGATGTTCAACCAATTTAGCCACCAGGCCAAGGCCTCTTCAGCCTGTTTTATCGCACTATTCCCTACCCTTAAAAGCAGGCACCAGGTCTCTTATTCTCCATTGTATCCTGAGCACAAGCACAGTGCCTGGCACATGACAGGCACTCAGAAAAATATTTGTAGAACAAATAAACAATTCTATGCACCAAATCTGATGTCACTTGATTCACTGGTTGTCAACTGACTAGACACACAGAAAGTGATTAATGGCACTTCATGGCTGCACCTAAGTGTCAGGACAACACACATTTCTAAGGTCTATCAGTATTTTAGGTTCTCTGATGTGGCATCAATAATTATAATAGTGCCATCTGAAATTCTTTACATAGGTCTTGAGTTCCCACTAACCGAAATGAAAACCTGAGCAGAAGAGCCAGATTCTGAGGAAAAGCACAAAGAAGCCAACTCCAAGGGAATTTAGACAGTGAAAACAAAATATTAAAGATTGTTATTCTCCGCAGCAACAGACGGACTTTAAACTGAGGCTGTTACCATCTGCAGTTGTCACTGGCCATCTGCTTAGGTCTAATCTGGTCTATCACCAGCATGGAATGTAACTTTAAATTCTGCTCCTCTAAGTAAATTCCAGAAAAGGGTCTCCTATCCTTTTCTGAATTGTGAGCTAACTATTCACCCTTGGACTATTTCAGCAAAACATGAAAATGCTCTCATAAGGGCAGGTCAATGGCCCATCTCACCCAATCTCCTATCAGTGCCAAGTACGGATGGCGGCCCCATGTTCCACTTCTTGTAGTGAACCTCCTCCGGGTCCAGCCACTGCTCTGTTTTTAAACATCAAACCTGCAATTAATATAAATACTGACCCCAATGTCATACATGGGTGTGGTAGGCAGAATATTGACGCCTCCCCCCTCCAAATTCCGACTCCCTGGTGTATACACTGCATGATCCTCTTCCCTGAGTGCAGCGGGACCTGTAGCAGGATGGGACAGTGGAGCAGACCAGAAGGGTTGGGAGGCAGAAGATGCACTCTCACTATCCTGGGAGAAAGCAAATATCCGCGTTGTGAAATGCCTGTGGAGACCGTGTGAACTGCAGTAGCCTCTGGCTGCTGAAAGTGGCCCCTGGCCAATAGCTAGCAAGGAAACAGGGCTCTCACTCCTATGCCCACGGGAATGGGATTCACCGGCATGAGCTGAGAAGAGGACTCTCGGCTCGAGGCGAGAACTGCAGCCTGACCTAGTGAGACCCTGAGCAGAAAACCCACATCAATGTGAGATAATAAGTGGGTGTTGTGTTAAGTGCCTAAGTGTGCGGTCATTTATTACACACCAAAGAAATGGAACACAAAGAGAAAGAATGTGAGCACACTATGACATCACAGGGATGGGGGGAGTGGCGGAAGTTCATTCAGTATAATGAGAAAGGCTGGGCTCCAATTTACAATGCTTGAGTTATACTTGTCATTGGAACACGGGCCATCAAATAATGACTGGTGCTGCTATAAAGTTACTAGGACCGTGAGAATCATAGATGGGAGGCAGAGCACATGTTTTCCATTGCCTAATTAATATCTGGCACATAGTAGGTGGTCAATAAACATGTGTTATTGGATTAATGAATGTTAGATAAATAAGTTTATTTATTTGTCTATCTGTTTTTTTGTTTGTTGATTATTTCTTTGTTAATCCTTACCTGAGGATATTTTTCCCACTGATTTTTAGGGAGAGTGGAAGGGAGGCAAGGCAGGAGAAAAGGAGAGAGATGGAGAAACATCAATGTGAGAGAGCCACATCCATTGGTTGCCTCCTGCACTCACCCCAACTGGGGTCAGGGATCAAACTTGCAAGCAGGTATGTGCCCAAGACCAGGAATTGAACCTGTGACCCTTCAGTGTGCAGGCCAATGCTCTAACCATTTAGCAACACCAGCCAGGGCAAATAAGTTCATTTATTAATAAGTAAAATGTTATTTAATAATTAAGAAAATAATGAATATATTTCTTTGATGACTCTGTGCAGACTTCATAAAGTTATCACCATTTACTATCCATAAAACAGAATGTTTAAAGAACTACTCATCTCAGGAATCAGTTATCTCTGGGAGTGAATTTAGAGGAATTTAGAATGGAAGAGCATTCACTTTTTATTGTGTATACTTCACCCCTTGGAAATTTTTGCAATAAGTGTCAAATTTTTAATAACAAAAGATATACTTTAACAATAAAAAAAGTTCAATCTAAGAGCATGCAATTTAAAACTGCAAGCAGAAAGCCTTTTCATTATAACTCTCAACATTTTGCCAGACATTTATAGTAATGCTGAGCGAGCTGCTCAACTAGGGTAGCACATCTTGTTGAGGGCCTCTTTTACTTGATGCTCTAGGGATCCAAAGAGGCAATATCCTAAAAATAAACCAAAAAACAGTACCATTACTAGTTATTATAATTTATTGAGTCTACTATGTGCCATTCATTGTGCTAAGTGCTTGATGGATTGTCTTTACAAATTTTCCCCTCAAGGGAAAATTTGAAATTTCTTTCAGAAAATAAAATATAAGGTAATAATTTACAATAATAATTAAGACTTCTGGGCAGCATGTACAGGCCAAGGTGGGCTGGGGTGTGTGTGGCAGAAGCAGCAAGTGAAATTCAGAAGAAGAAGTGACCCCCAGGAGGGCGCAGAGGAGGCTGGTGCAGAGCTGGGACCAAGCTGGCTGATCAGATGTGGGTTCTGGGCAGCTGAGGGTGGGTGATGGCTTGGTTGGTGCTGCACCATGGGTTTGGGGAGCCAAGTGAGAGGTTTTTAATTCATTCCAATCCAAGTCAATACTCAGTGTATTTTGGAGGACTACTGTGAGCTACAGAAGGCTGCAAAGGATTCTGAACCCAAAGTGGTTACGTAGATTGACTTGTCAGGGATAGGCAAAGCGAACAGGCCGGAGGAGAGAAAACAGGAGGTAGGGAGAGTGTTCAGGGGGACCTAGCAGTGGCCCCCACATGGGGAAGATGAGCCTAAAATGGGGCAAAATAATAGGACTAGGAAATATCTAGAGACACCATGAAGGACAAATTGAAAGAAGAGTTATTAAGTGGTTAGGCAAACCGTAGAGAGAGAAAGTAAAGAAGATGGGGAGAGAGCAGCCAAAGAACTTGCCTGCATATATGCATAACCCATGGACACAGACAATAGGGTGGTGAAGGCCTGGCGGGGGACAGGGGCGGGCTAGAAGGGGGTCAATGGGGAAAAAGGGGGACATATGTAATACTTTCAACAATAAAGATTTTTTTAAAAAAGAAGACACTAATTTTAAATCTATGTGATTGGGCGTGGCCTCATGGACAGAAACAGAGATGACACCTTTCAGGGGCTCCCACAATTGTTTGAATGCCAATCAAGCTACTAAGTGTCCCACTGAAGGCCTCCTGAGGTCTGGCCCCTGTTTCCTCCCTGCTGTACTATGTGTGTGCCTGTGAGCGGGCAGGCACCAGGAGCACACTGCCAGTGTTCCTCTGAACGCAGCGGCCATTCCACTCCTCCATGCCCTTCTTCCCCTGCTCTGTCTCCCTGTCTTCTAGACATACTTCAAGTTGCTTCTCTGGGTCACCTCTTCAGAAAACCCTTCTCAGGCCCACCGGCCTAATTTAGATTACCTAACACCTGTGAGTAAATACCTCTGCCACAACATCCAGCAAGTCGCTTATTGTTATGTGCTTGTCTGTTTCTCTACCCTAGACGGTGAGCTCCCTGAGACCAAGGGCTGCATCTTCCTTGATTTTTGTATGCCCAGCAGCTAGAACTATCCCTGGTACATAGCAGACACTCAATAAATCTGTTGAATGAATTCTGAATTGAGAGTATCTAAATTTTAGGTGATGGTAGGACAAACTCTAGTATGATTAGAACTTTGTGTTCCAAACAAATGGCCATCCTATTTTAAATGGATTTAAGCTTTAGACAATAAGCAAAATATTCACACTTTAACTAAGCACTTGGAACATCACTAATACTGTGATAAAACAGAAACTCTAAATGCTAAATGGAACCCCCAAACGTTCTACTAATGTTATTGCCAAAAGAACATTTAGAAGGATTACTTGATTTCAGGATTTGAAATGAACAAAAATTACCACTTCAAACAATACTCTCTAGACACCTACATTGTCCTGTGCAATCACCATCTTTCAGGAAGAAATAGATGCTTAGTGAAAATCTAACAAATCAAAGGTGATCTGTGCACATTTATCCAGATTGCCTCCTGTGTTTGCAAAATACAGGACTTGCATACAAAGACTACTTAATAATAATAATGACTTAGTAATTCACATTTTTAGGCTGCTTTCACGTGCATTCTACAGCTGAGCATCACAATATCCCTGTGAAGAGCCAAGATATCACTATCCCCATTTTATGAATTAAGATACTGAGGCTGAGTGAGTCCTGAACCTCTCCTCCTACCTCTTCTCCCTATGGGAGCAGTGAGTTTGCTTTTCTCACTTTTGTCTGAGACAGGGCAGATCCAGGCATGTGGTATCTGAAGCTTTATACAACTCAGAGTGTCTTCTTTAGGAAGAAGAATGCAAAAAGTTAGGTATGAAATGGAACTTTAGAGCTTTACGTATATTAACCCATTTATTCTTCATAGTAACCCCATGTAATAGTATGATTATCTCTATGATTCTCTCTCAACATCTGGACAGCATACCCTTAGCTTATATCCAGAATAAAGACAGGCACACTAGTACCTTGACCTCTAACCAGGGCATCACCATATGAAGGACCACCCAGCTGGCTCACCCAGCCTCATGACTGAGACCATCCAGAGACCACAGCCTGTAGGTTACCATGGAAGCCAGGCTCAGAACCAATCAGAAACTCCTGCACCGGGGCCTGTGCTTCCATGATGCTATCATGATAGCTATGGAGTTAACTAAGTCTAGAGAATCTCGGAAATAATCCTCTTTTCATTATTCTTTGGGGTTTTTGTTTGTTTTGTTTTTTCATTTTTCTGGGTTTGTTGAAAGAGCTGTCTTAACCACCTTAGACAGGCCTACGCCTACACATTCTGGGGACTCAGTCATCCCCCAGCAAAGGAAATTCCGATGTTTGGAGCATTGAAAGATCATGCATGAATCCTAAACTGTGTTACACTGAATTTCAACTGATATTTTATAATTAACCCTCTTTGGATGTAACAGTAGACAACCTCATTACAATTCATGCATGGGTCTGTGTCCTTCCACATGAATTAGTGTGCAGTATATATGCTAGCTGATTTACTAAGCAGAATCTGCATATTGTGTACAGAGATGTCAGCATTACATGAGACTGGCTTTGTGGCTATAGTATACAGAGATGGCAGGACCTTCGAAAAAGCATACACATAACTTGAATAATATATAACTGATCTAATAATAGCATGAAGGACAATCCACCTGGCTCAGATTTGTAAAAATGACTGCCAATTTTTTTTAAGTTCTCAAAATATCTTTTTAATATCTTCCTTCTGATACCTCTTTTTACTTATCTCTTACAACTTTTCCTCCAGGCAGTTTAGAAATTCTCACATCATTATAAAAAGGTTAAATTTTTGCATATGTCTACATATCATCTCTAATAGCAAATAGTCACTTGAGACAAGGTCTAATGACACCTTGGAAAAACAATGTTTAAACTGAAGAGAAAGAATTTCTTCGTATATGGTAGCAAAATTGTGCAAATTTTTGCTTTTGCACTAATTAAATGCCCTTGATTTTAAAAATTTATACTAAAATCATTGCAGAATCTTAACACTGAAATGTTTTCTTTAAAATTTTCATTTGAAAAAATATAAATGTGTAGTTTTTATATTCAAATCTTAAATGTGGGGATTTCAGGAAAAGGAAGTTATTTTTATACTATAAATGTACATGATAGTCTTTATAATTTCCCTCAGCCATGGAGAACACATTTCTCCAAAGACAGAAAATAGCATTAAGGAATCCCCCATACAAATGTTTTATTTCATTTAAAATTTATTCAACAGTAATTTGTCTCCTTTTGTGAAAAATAAAATGTGTATACTTTCTTTGCCATATAATACAACCCATCAAATCTATCAAAATGTCCAAATAAAATGTATTTGGCCATTTCTGAAGCAGGATTTAAATGTTTCCCCTTGGTATGAAATATAAATCATCATCCATCTATCACTTCATTCACTCAATAAATATTTATTTAGCACTTGCCCTGTGTCAGGTCCTAGACACTAGATATATAAGACAACATCCTTGCCTTCATTGAACTTCAATATGAGTGAAATTAACAAAGGCCTTTCCTGTTATTGCAAAACATTTGGATACTAGAGGCCCGATGCATGTAATTTCGGACACTGTGTGTGTGTGGGGGGGGGGTCCCTCAGCCCAGCCTGCACGCTCTCGCAGTCCAGGACCCCAAGCCCCTCTGGGCATCGGGCCTAAGCCGGCAGTCAGACATCCCCCAAGGGGTCCTTAGCACTGCTGTAGAAGCAGGAGAGGCTTCCACCACCGCCGCTGCACTCGCCAGCCATGAGCCCAGCTTCTGGCTGATCAGTGCTCCCCCTGTGGGAGTGCAATGATCACCTGGGGGCAGCTCCTGCATTGAGCATCTGCCCCCTGGTGGTCAGTGCGCCTCATAGTGACCGGTCATTCCAGCGACCAGTTGTTCCACTGTTTGGTCAATTTGCATATTAGGGTTTTATTATATAGGAAAACACATTGGGAATTTTTCCTAAACTTTATAATAAATACCAGTGGTGTAAAGTAGCAGAAGCAATATATTTATTTCATGAAAAAAAGAAATGAGTATTAAAGCTATTCACTGGTAAAAATAACTATCTCATAAAATAGTAAACTATGAGACACTGTTGGTATTCTAGTAGTGAGAGGAAACTCAAGCTGAATGAGGCGGGAGTGTTGGAAATATTGCATAACAGACTCCTACATTAGGTGAGAAGTCAGGAGAGATGATCACCAAGATGTTTTCTTTTTATGAATTTTTAAAAAATATATTTTATTGATTTTTTACAGAGAGGAAGGAAGAGGGATAGAGAGTTAGAAACATCAATGAGAGAGAAACATCGATCAGCTGCCTCCTGCACACTCCCTACTGGGGATGTGCCCGCAACCAAGGTACATGCGCTTGACCGGAATTGAACCTGGGACCCTTGAGTCCGCAGGCTGACACTCTATCCACTGAGCCAAACCGGTTAGGGCACCAAGATGTTTTCTAACTCAGAGTGTGATGTTACCAAATTTGGCTTACAGAATAGAATATCTACTCAGATGGCAAATATATCAATGATAGAGCATTGGTGTTCAATTCATAACAACATTTTAAATTATATTAACTGATTTGCTTGAAAATTTAAAGAAAATAAGGAATGTAAATTTCTAGTGCAGAAATTATTCCAGAAGATGCATACAGATTGGGGTAAAAGCAGGTTTACAGTTGTTAGTATGGAAAATAATACAATAATTAGTAAATAATAATATAAGAATATACTCTGTGTTTTGCATACTCGCAACTGTAAACCTACTTTTGCCCCACCCTGTATGTGTTTTAATCCATCTTAGTTTTTTGAAGAGCCTAAAACATTCTGAGTTATGTCAATGACCAGGTATTAATCAGTCAACAATATCTTATACTACTTTTATTTTCACAGGTGAAACAGAAGAGTTTTGAAGACAGAGTTCAAATCCCATTGCTAACTTTATTAACTGAAAGATTTGAGCAAGTACCCTATTTTCTTTGAGCTTCAGTTTCCTTACCTATAAAATATGGCTACACAGTACCCATTTCATAGAGTTGTGGTGAAGATTCAAATAGTTAGAGCTTTTATGAGGAGGTCCTGGAAAGTTGTAGAAGGGAAATGGCTCCACAAAGATGTCCATATCCTAATCCCTGGAACCTGTGACTATGTTCCAAACGGGAATCTACAGATGGAATTAAGGTTACATATATATTTTTTATTGATTTCAGAGAGGAAGGGAGAGGGAGAGAGGGATAGAAACATGAACAATGAGAGAAAATTACTGATCGGCTGCCTCCTGCATGCCCCACACTGGGGATCGAGCCCACAACCTGGACATGTGCCCTGACCGGAAATCAAATCGTGACCTCCTGGGTCATAGGTCGATGCTCAACCACTGAGCCACCACGGCCGGGCAAGATTACATATATTAAAACTGAGCGATTATTCTGGATTATCCAGGCGAACTCAATCTAATTACACAATTCCACAAGAAAACTTTTTCTGTCTGAAGTCGTAGAGAGAGGCAGCAGAAAAGAAAGTCAGAGATTCAAATGTAAGATTCCAAGAGATGTGATATTGCTAATGTGAAGTTGGAGGAGGCAAGGTAACAAGGAATACAGGTAGCCTCTGGGAACTAAGGCAAGCTCCCAGCTGACAGAAATGAAACAGGCACCTCAGTCCTACAACCACAAGGAACTGAATCCTGCCAACAATCTGAATGAGTTTAGAACCTCCAAGCAAGAGCTCAGGCTGGCCAACATCTTCATTTCTGCCAGTGCGAAGACTTCTGACCTACAGGACTGTAAGATAACACATTTGTGTTGTTTTAAGCCACTAAGTTTGTGGTGATTTTTAACATCAGCAAAAGAAAAGTAATACATTTGCATTTGGATTCATCCTAGGACTGGAAGTAGCTACCCATTGTATCACCAATTATTTTCAGCAAACATGGATGGAGGAATGTTATGGGTACTCATAAAATACATTTAAGTTAAGGAAACCAGAAAGCTGTTTAAAGCCAAACAAAGTAAGGACAACTATCAAAAGTGAGAATGCTTAGTATTTCTAGACTTTTAAGGTTCTAGCCTAAGTTATACTCTAGTTATGAAGAGGTGAAAGCTGAATTCTTCTTTGGGAAAATAATAAAGAAAAGTTCTCAAAAAATTGGTCTAAAAGCTTTTTGTTGTACTTGAATTATGCTAAAGGTTATAGAATAACTGCCTCCTCATTCAACTCTCTATCCATATTACCTGGCACACAGTAGCTGCTCAATAAGAACCTAGTAACTGGACAAATGAAAGCATATTTACAATGACTGGAAATAGGAAACTATTATTATGCTTTTCATTGAACTATAGCAACAACTGTTAAAGGAATCGCTTTAATTTCAAAATTTTCACATTTGTTTTGGCTAAAGGTTATGCAGAACACGTGGTTAAGGGTAAACATGGCCATAGGAAGCCATATGTCCAAGCAGTGTTTTGGGGGTCTGGGACTAAAGGAGGGAGATGACGCTGTCAGCTCCAGAAGAAACAAACGCATGCTGGTTGTGCCCCGGCTGCAGCCAGGCATCCACGAGGGCAGAAACAGCATGTGTCTATGGATTGGTTCATCAGGCTAGTGGGCTGTTGGCACTTCTCTCCCAGGACAGTTGAAACTCCTAGGAGAGACTGAGCAGGAAGAGAGAGCTCACAGATCCCTTGTGACAAACAGGGCCCTCAGCTTTCTTCGCATGAATGACTGCATTATGTGCAGATGTTCAGTGCACTTCCACAAGCTTTTATGGATGAATAAGTGGCATCATTATGATGTGATCTGACCAGAAATGAAGCATGGCCCACTGCCATCTGAAAAAAATCCTATCTTTCTGAGGTAGATTGTACAGGGAAGAAGCTAATGAAACTAAAATACTCTTCAGAAAAGTGTTGACTCCTGGAAAGACTATCAATTAATCTCAAAATAAGAAATTGAATTTCTCTGCACCATTCTAGCTTTAAAAAATCTTTCACTTCTAACTGTCTCTGCATGGCATTTAAAAAACAACCTCAGGCTATTCCATTAAGAGTCTCTCCCACAGAAAAATAAGTGGAGCTGAATAAGAAATATTCCTAATATCCACAAACGTCAGCACTTTCTCTTAGTCAGAAAGGCATTGTGAAAAGCAATCCAATTTCCTAATTTGACTTCTCTGTGGCCAGGGTCTTCATACCTGCCTCACTGGGAAGACAGAAGATAGATTTTTGTATTTATCAAATGATAATTGGGAGAAGATGAGAGGTGAACAGGGACATGAATGCAAAAGGAGGAAAAAATTAGAGGGTATATTAAAAGAGAATATTGCAGAATATTCAAAAGAAGACGTGGAATGATGATCCTTTTCGTTGACTTTTTAGATCATCCTCTTTCATCTCCTACACTCACAAACTGAACACTTCAAATGCAAATAATGTCAACTAAGTGGCAAATGGAAATCAACAATACTTTGTGTAAAACAGAAAACAGCCTTAGCTGGTTTGGCTCAGTGGATAGAGCATCGGCCCATGGACTGAAGGGTCTCAGGTTTGATTCTGATCAAGGACATGTACCTTGGTTGCAGGTTCCCCAGCCCTGGTCGGGGTGCATGCAGGAGGCAACCAATCGATGTGTCTCTCTCACATGGATGTTTCTCTCTGTCTCTCCCTCTCCCTTTCACTCTAAAAATCAATGAGAAAAATCCTCAGATTATCAAAATGAGGATTAGAAAGAAAAAAACAACCAGAAAACATTGGTCAGGGGATGTATAAGAAGTTAAAAAGAACACTAAAAAAGGGGAAATATTTTTAAAGCACAGAAAAAAATCTACTTGGAAATTAGATCTCAGAATGGAGAAGGGCTTTTTGAGTAATTACCAAATTCATGAGAATATATTAATAAACTAAATCTTTTAGTAACTTTTCCCATATTGAATATGCTATAAAATTAAAAGGTAAAGAAAAAACATATAAAATATTTCTAACAGATATTTTTAAAAGTTTGATCCTTATTACAGAGACAGCACTTACAACGTGTTTTATATCATGAGAGAAAAATGTTCCATGGACATAAACAGAAATGAAAAAAATGGCCCATAAACATGTGCAAAAATGTTTTCCACTACTAATCAAATAGATGCAAAATAAAACAAGATGCTATTTTTTCTATCAAGTTAGAAAAATTGTTTATCATTCCTTTTTAAAATAATACCACTCTGGATTATCAAAGGTCCCAATAGAAAAACCAAATCCAGGTAAATGACACAAATAAAAATTAGAAATGGACTGAAAGATGGATGCAACAGGCTATTTATAGAGCTTTATTTGGCATATGAAACAGAGACACTGAGAGACTGGCTAAATATACCAATAGTACAGACACTGAAAGTATCATTCAGAGATCTCTTAATGGTATGAGAACAATCTCATGGTGTGGTAAGTGAAAACTCAAAATTTTAAAAACCACATGTTCAGTACCCAAATTTGATTACAAAATTTGTCTTTATCTATATAAGAAAATTCTAGAAGAATATACATGAGAATAGGAAGAGTTATTGTCTTTGGGTTGTAGGAGGGAGAGGTAGCAAAGGTAACTCAGCAGACGGCTTGAGCATCAGCAGAGCAAGACAACACAAAAGCTTTTTTTTCTGTAAGAAATTCATGATTTAAAAAGAAATAGCAGTGAATTGGTCATCATGTAAGAACTCAGAACATGGCTGGACTTCTTTACATTTGTTACACAGTTTAGCATTGTTTTCATTTTGAAATCAAATGTTGGCTGAGGTGCTATATTCTCACCTGCTTTTAATGCCTCTGAATGTCTCCATCTGGTCCTAGTTACAAGTGATTTTTATTTTCTTTGTATTTTCCTGAATTTTCAACAATTTCCGCCATCAATATGTCCATTCAGTTTTCTATTCAGAAAACAATTGAGAATCACCAAACCATTCACTTTTTAAATGGATACCCTACTTTTGATACTTGGGAGACAATACCACTAATCCCATAAGCTGGCCAATTTTCACCAAGTCCTGGTCATTTATGAAGACTTACAGCAGAACCAGCAGCAGATTGGGTGGATGGGAGCCACCTCCCAATGCAGCTGATATGCAGAGCCCAGCTACCCCAACTACCACCCCAGCTTGGTCTGGGCCTTCTCTCACCCCTCCAAGCAACTGCTCTCTTCTATCAACACCACTAACTTCAAACACTTCATAAAAAGCAGAAACAGCTCTTCAGAGGACAAAAGCCATTGTTGCATCATCTCTTGTGTGCCTAGCAGGGCTCACAGTTGACACTTGCTCATCGGGTAATTTCAAGAACCAGTGAGCAGGTGTACACACAGCCAGTCTGTGGATTGCAAACTGTGATGTAAATGCAAGCAACTAGTAATAGAGTGGCCTTGGGCTGCACTGTTTCATACAACATGATGTCCTATTTATTTTGTGAATATTGAAATTATTGAGATAACATACTTCTTCAGTTACGTAGTAGTTACCTAGTGACTGCTATTGAAAATTTACCACTGGACAAATCAGAGGAGACACCACCAGGGAGCAAGAAGAAGAAGATTATGGTGCAAACTCAGTCTAAGTGTGAGACTTGTTTAGAGCCACTTACACTTCCCAGTGGCCTCCGGGGTGGAACAGAAGTTACTGAGTTTATACGTCTAGTTACTTTCTAAAGAAAATAACCCTAACTCCAAAGCTCAGGATTCAGAATCCTAGTCCTGCACTAAAAATCAGTACAAGTACACACTGGGAGAAGGAATCTCACCTATTGTTTAAAAAAAAAAAAGACTCATGTGCCCTTAAAATAGAAGCTCCCACTTAATCTCTCTTGGCCACGGGGAACGACAACTGTCAGCTGCCACTCTGAATCAGATATGCATGCAGAAAGAAAACTCTGTGTATAAGTGCTTAACTGTCACAATTGTAAGTTGGACTCAACTCTGCTACCAAAAATATGTAAAAGAAAAAACAAGTAGAACAAAGCATCTTGCAGAATGGGAAAACCTTTGTCATCTGTCAGGCCAACTGAAGCTGGCGCTTCTACGAAGGCTTTGTAAGAAAATCAAGTCAGAGGTGCTGGTCTAGTCTCCTTCGTTTTCTTTTTCCTTTTCTTAAAGCATAAGCATTTCTCCTCATAAAGTTTTATTCATGCCTTAATATGTATTACTTCATTCTACTTATAAAATATAACCACATTTTTTTCATTGTACTCATTTTGTATTCATTTGTAGTCGCTGAAGAAGTGAATTAAATCCAACATTAAGTTGAGTAATTTTTTCCAGTTTTAGGATACTTAACTTTAAATACTATACTTAGGAGTTTTAACTTTTAAAAATTAATTATAAAAACAAATTATTCATAAGAGCAGAAATTACAACCCAATTTCCATTTTTAAACCCCATCAGTGAATCAAAGGGGCTTTAAACGGTCCCCAAATTAAATATCTAAGATAAAATCTCCTCAAAATAAAAACTACACAGGAAAATGAGAAACAAACTGACTTTGAGTCGGAGGCCTGTCTCTCCCACACGTGCCCTTCTCCCTGCAGAAGAATCCCCGACAACCTGGCAGGCTGCAAGAGGGAAGCGTGTCCCCCACTGATGACAGGCGCTCAGAAAGCACCACACACGGTTTGACAGTACAAAGCAGGTCTCCCATTTGGGGACAGAATATAAAATGTGTTCAGCTAAAAATGGTACAGAGATGCTATTTCTGTAACTGTTCTGTCTGGAGACAGAGACCTGTTATTTACCACAAAGCAGGGCTGGAGTTGCCAGGGTTGAGGAGTGGGTGGAGGGTGGTCCCTGAATGCAGGGACCCTCACACAGCTGATCTGTGACTGCTCACTGGCCACGTCCGTTTGACTTGAGTCCACGTCAGCTCCCTAGGTACTAAGAACTTGTCTACCCCATCTTGCTATAGAGATCATAATAACTGCCTCGACATATGGTGCCTCTAAAACCTCACAAAATAGAAAAACTTTAATGTGGCAAAATATACATAATATATTGCCCTAACCGGTTTGGCTCAATGGATAGAGCATCGGCCTGCGGACTGAACGGTTCCAGGTTCGATTCCGGCCAAGGGCATGTACCTTGGTTGCAGGCACATCCCCAGTAGGAGGTGTGCAAGAGGCAGCTGATCGATGCTTCTCTCTCATTGATGTTTCTAACTCTCTATCCCTCTCTCTTCCTCTCTGTAAAAAAATCAATAAAATATATTTTTAAAAAAAATATATATATATATACATGATATAAAATTTATACCATTTTAAGTATACGATTCATTGGCGTTGTGTTCACATTGTTGTCCAGCCATCGCCGCTATCTCTCCAGAAGTTTTTCATCATCCCAAACTGAAATTCTGTATCTACTCAATAATAAATGTCCACTTTCTCCTCCACTCAGCCCTGCACAGGATGTTGATAATAAATATGAAGAAACCAGCCAAATTTACTCCATATTATGAAGTTAGAATGTTTTCAAGGATACATTTGTGCTGGCACACTTTTTAGTATCATAGAAGAAATCAAACGGTCTATGGTCCCGGTGGTCAATATTAATAATAGGAGCCTCTCTCTCATATTCGAATAGCGTCATGGAAACACTTTTCACACCATGGGCTTCTCTAGAGAGAAGAACAGCTCACTGTGGTGCTGGGCTGGAGCTCTGCGGTACTGAACTCTGCACGGATGCAACAGAGCTGGCTGATTTGAGTTGGAGAGCTGAGAGCAACAATATATTCTAACTAGGTTTCCCTTCTGGTTTCCTTCTAAGAGAGGTATCTTAGGGTTTAGAGAGGTCTTTACATTTCCAATCAAAACTAAATTAAGAAATATAGAATGGATTGTGACGTTATATTAGTTCGATGGGCTTGCTGCTCTGGAATAGATGTGAAGTGACTGCAAACAGAAAACCCACCATCTTGCCTCTCACCTGGAGATAAGATGATAATATTGTAGCTCTGAGTGATTTACACGTGAGATACTCATTGTTATACACCTTGTTCATTCACTTCATGTGCATTGTAGGGGTCCCCTCTGTGCCCTGCACCTTCAGATTTAGAAAGTGTACTGCCCAGGCACTTGTGGAAAATAAAAAGAACATACAAAAACATACACGAATATAACTTCAGGACGCTTTTCTGAGTTAAGCAAGAAAAGGTAAGCTAATAAATTAGGTCTTTCATTTTTGACATGGGCAATGATGGATAACTAGTGGATACACCTCTGAGTCTCTGTCCAGCCTGCCACTTCTCCTGAAACTTCTCAACCCAAGAAGGGACCTTAATGGCCATGGTTTACCTATGGGAACTATATCTCTGGCCATAGCTGAATGGTCCCAGATCCAAGCTAAGCCAAACAGATTCTGTCTCCCAGGAATTGGGAGCTAGCACACTGGTTAGTGTCTGGTGAGTTGTGACAAGGCCATATTCCAAAATGTGAATGGAGAAGCAAAAAAGGCCTACAGAAAGAGAAGCCTATAGCAGACACTAGGAAGAATATGAAACAAGAGACCATATGGTGCCCAGCCAGTACTGCTCAGTGGTTGAGCATCCATCTATGAACCAGGAGGTCTTGGTTCGATCCCGGGTCAGTGTACATGCCTGGGTTGCAGGCTCGATCCCTGATGTGGGGTGTGCAGGAGGCAGCCAATCAATGATTCTCTCTCATCATTGATGTTTCTATCTCTCTCTCCCTCTCCCTTCTTCTCTGAAATCAATAAAAATATAAAGAAACAAACTAAAAAAAGAGACCATATGGTCTGACAGAGTGAGGAAGAGACTAAAATATAGCTGCCTTCCTTCAAGCATCGCCAGTCTGCCCAGTCCTTTGTGACGCCCCATCACACTAATGGCCTTTGGATGCCCAGAGATGTCCCTGGATCATATCTCTGCTTATAGAAAATTTCCTCTTTTCATTCAACTAGTGATGCTTTCTGTGACTGTGCCTTACAAACAAAGAAGGCCTAATCTTAAGACAGGCACGCAATATAAGCATTTGCATATTTACTTTAATTTTTCTACAAATTTAAAGATATATTAAGAACAAAATTGAAGTAATTTTATGAACAATTTTCTTTTCTCACTAATTGAAAAATTGAAAGTCCAAAGGAAATAAGTCAATGGGTAGACATACTATTCATAGTTTCTTTGAAGATATTTTAGCAACATATGGAGCATATGGCTTAAAATTATGTGTAAATAGAAATGTATGCCACTCAACTACAGGTATTCAATGGCCTCAGATGCTCCTCTGTGCTGTTTAATGAACATCTTGAGAGATTCCAATTTGAAATGTGTAATTTAATGACTTTTTCATTGTTGCATTTTTCTATATGACAAACACCCTGCACGCAAGTTAAATTATACATTCAGATAGTGTTTCTCTCCCTCCATGTGTCCATTACAAGTGAATTGTGATTTGTCTAATGCTTGTTTTTAGCTAAGCATTGCCATCAAAAACAGCAAAACCTAAATGACGACAAAACCACTGCTCAATTTAAAAAGCTTGAGTTACAGGCATCAAATTCAAGACATTCGTTGACTCATGATGTCCTCCTCCTGTGGCTCAGCCTCTCTTTCTGCTTCAGCCCAGACTCACAGCAGTTGGTTTGCTTGGATTCATTACAGACAGTTCGCCAGAGACGAACTGAGAGAATGGGGGAAACATTGTGTTGTTATTCTCACACATAGGCTACGGAGGCTCAGTCAGCTGCAGAGTTTGATAGACTATTTATCCAACTACAGAAAAGCGTTATCAAATGGGGGTCTATGTTCTGCTCAGGCTTAATGGAGATGAAGAGAATAAAGAAGTAGTTCAGAGGACAGCAACATGGTTGTAGAAGAGGGTAGAGCTGTGAGACAATTGAGCGTACAACAAAGGGCTAGCACTTCCACATCAGAATGACATGGGTTCCTCTTGCAGCTCTGTGGTTCCCTCGCTGTTTCACTCGGGTCAGTTCAGATCTTTGCTAAGGCTCAGTGTACTCAGGTGTAGAAAGGAAATAATAACTGCACATACTGAGCGGCACTGTTGTCAGGATTAAGTGAGCTAACATATGTATGTGGCATAGACTAGGGGGCTAGCAAATTTTTCTGCACAGGACCAGATAGTAAATATTTTAGGGTTTGCAGGCTACACAGTGTTTATAGCAACTACTCAACTCAGCTGTCACAGCAGCACAAAAGCAGCTGGAAGCAAAACATAAACAAACGGCACGACTGTGCTCCAAAACTGACTTCTGGACACGAAACTTTGAATTTTATATAATGAAATATTATTATTTTGATTTTTCAACCACTTAAAATGTAACAATGATTCGTAGCTTACAATCTGTATGAGAATAGGCAGTAAGCCTGCCCTATAGAAAGCCCTGAGAAATATTATTAGTATTGCCAATAACAATAACTGAAAATAGAGGAGAGGTTCTGTTACCATCTAATAGACAAAGAAATATGTTTTAAGTAAATGTTACTTTTTCCTAGAGTTTAAACTGCAGTTGGAGAGCAGAGTGGAACAGGAGGTTTTGAAGGGTGCCCATGAGATGACAGAATATACCTCTTCAAGGTTTCAAGAAGGAGCAGAGAAGCCCAGTCTTCCCACTGGAGCCTCCAACTAGTCCAATTCCACGAGGCAGCCTGACATGTGAGCGTAGACAGATCTACACAGCTACCCGTCAAAAATCAGAATGGTCACAACAGAAATAAGGAATCAGAATGGACTTTAATTAAACATAAAGAAAAATGACGGTATTAACTACAACAATCAAGGCTTAACTACAACAAGACTGCGCACAAAGACCACTAGGGGGTGCACCAAGAAAGCATAAAAAATGCGGAGACAAAGAAACAGGACAAAATTGTCAATGGAGGATATTGAGTTCAGAACCACACTTTTAAGGTCCCTCAAGAACTGTCTAGAAGCCGCCGATAAACTTATTGAGATCTACAAGAAATCTAATGAGACCCTCGATGTTGTGATAAAGAACCAACTAGAAATTAAGCATACATGGACTGAAATAAAGAATATTATACAGCCTCCCAACAGCAGACCAGAGGAGCGCAAGAATCAAGTCAAAGATTAGAAATTCGAAGAAGCAAAAAACACCCAACCGGAAAAGCAAAATGAAAAAAGAATCCGAAAATACGAAGATAGTGTAAGGAGCCTCTGGGACAGCTTCAAGCACACCAACATCAGAATTATAGGGGTGCCAGAAGATGAGAGTGAGCAAGATATTGAAAACCTATTTGAAGAAATAATGACAGAAAACTTCCCCTTCCTGGTGAAAGAAATGGACTTACAGGTCCAGGAAGCGCAGAGAACCCCAAACAAAAGGAATCCAAAGAGGACCACACCAAGACACATCATAATTAAAATGCCAAGAGCAAAAGACAAAGAGAGAATCTTAAAAGCAGCAAGAGAAAGAGTCTCAATTACCTACAAGGGAATACCCATACGACTGTCAGCTGATTTCTCAACAGAAACTTTGCAGGCCAGAAGGGAGTGGCAAGAAATATTCAAAGTGATGAATGCCAAGAACCTACAACCAAGATTACTTTATCCAGCAAAGCTATCATTCAGAAGTGAAGGCCAGATAAAGAGCTTCACAGATAAGGAAAAGCTAAAGGAGTTCATCACCACCAAACCAGTATTATATGAAATGCTGAAAGGTATCCTTTAAGAAGAGGAAGAAGAAGAAAAAGGTAAAGATACAAATTATGAACAACAAATATGCATCTATCAACAAGTGAACCTAAGAATCAAGTGAATAAATAATCTGATGAACAGAATGAACTGTTGATTATAATAGAATCAGGGACATAGAAAGGGAATGGACTGACTATTCTTGGGGGGGAAAAGGGTGTGGGAGATGCGGGAAGAGTCTGGACAAAAATCGTGCACCTATGGATGAGGACAGTGGGTGGGGAGTGAGGGCGGAGGGTGGGGTGAGAACTGGAAGGAAGGGAGTTATGGGCGGGGGGGGAAGAGGAACAAATGTAATAATCTGAACAATAAAGATTTAATAAAATAAAATACAAAAAAAAAGAAAAATGACCAATTCTGTTTTACTTTCTCATCTACACAATAAATGGGTTTTACTACTTTCTCTTCAAAGACGTTTCTGGTTGAACCATGGGATCAGAATGGTGAAAGTACTGTGGACCAAAAAAAAAGTTCCTTGCCTATTATTTAGAAGCATGTCATGGATTTATGACTGCTTCTGAATTTCCTAAGGCGCGTGAACCAAGTAACCAATTGGGACTTAAGGAAACCCACTTTTGCCCGAGCTTTCCCATGTTGGATGCACACAACTCACACTTGCAATAAAGGACTGACAATTCTTCATCCATAAAAGACAGTGCACCAGCCACCCATCCAAAGGCATGTGTTTAGGGTTGGCTTTTAAGGCCTTAGACTCATCTATCACCACTCCATTGCTAACTGCCTTTGGAGACCAAGGGAATACAATTACAAGTGTGCTGACAGAAGTGCCATAGGGGCAAAATTATATTTTTCTTCCTTCTATACCAACTGTCCCAGCCCAAATCTCGCCAGTGTAATGAATGGATTCAAGATAGGTAGGTGAGAAGCAGTTGAAACTGAAATGCCACCACTTCGATAAGGTATTAGTCCAGGGTAATGCTGGGTAATTAAGATCATACCATTGAGAACCCAAAGATGCAGAAAAATTAACAAATGTATTTGTAGAGGGTCTCCCAAAGTCAGAATGGTTAATTTGCTGATTTTTTTAAAGATCAATGATGTATAGAAAACTTGGAGGAAAAAATATGGTCTCTGTTTCAATTCTATCTTCATTCTCCATGGGTTTTGGTTCCAGATTCATATTCATTCTCTTTGAGCAAAAGTACCCCAAGCGCTAGATCATGTTTCAATTACTTTCCCTTCTGAGTTCTTGTTGACAATGTTCATACAATTTTGCCCATAGGAAGCACCTTCCAATCAGAGAGGAACTTATTCTGAAGTTAGCTTATTGGAAACCAGTTTCAGCAAGAACTCTGAGGCTTAGTTTCCTTCATGACCTTTGACTCTAGCTGTCAACTCCCACCCCTCCCTCATGTCAGCTCCCTGACATCCTCCTTTATGCACCATTACCAGCCCCTCTAATCAGCCTTCCCAGTCTTTCTCTTGCTCCCTTTACTCCCTTCCCCACCTTAATTATTCAACTATTTAGCCATTCTTCTCCTAGGTGATCTCTTCCAGTACCACATCTTCAACCATTATCTATGTTTTTTATAAGGACCATATCTGCATCTGCTGCACCACCACCCTGCTGCACTCCAGGTCAGTATTTTCAGTACCTCCATCTGGATGTTCTTCCTCTCCCCCAACACAGCCAAAATATGATTCATACACTTTTTCCCTCTCTCCCAAATCTCCTTCTCTCATCCTTGTTTTCCTCAAAATAAGTAGTTACCCTGGAATAGAGGGTCTTCTCCATTTCTACAAGCAAGTTGTCTCAAATTCACCTCTTTCTCTCTTTTCCCACTCCCTCTACCTCTATTGCATTCATTTATAATAGCCACAACTGGTCTTCCTAAATTATGAAATTTGTTTCCATAATTCAGAACTGATTATATCACCTTAACACTTAAAATCATCTAGACTTCCCTGTTGCCACAGGATAACCCTAAATACCTGGCGCATCCCTGTGTCTTAATTCATTTCCCTCCCGCTACTCTGAAAGCGTTCTAGGACAACCTGTTGAACGCCTTCATTTCTAACAAGGTTTTATACCACAGATGTCACCTACTTGGAAAAACTAAATGATCACCATGCATCATTAATTGATCTCTTACATTGACTCTTCAGTACTCATAGAATACTCTGTAAATATTTTTAGCAGCCCTTACTACAATGTACTATGATTACATTTTCCATATGTATCTCCTTTTGAAACCTTGAGCTCCCTAAAGCTCGAGGGACAATGACTAACACAGTGCCTGGCAGAGGGGGTACTCAATAATTTTCTGGTAAATAAATAAATGAAAACAAAAACTCCTTCTCTTCCACTTTTGCTTTTTCCTGAATCCTACTTGTGATATTTCTAGAAAATATAATATACTCTACTGATGTAAAATTGTTGAATCAGTCAGACATCTAAATGTATACATTAGAACCAGATGTTCAACCCATTTCTTGTAATTCTACAGGCCCATCAGAGTCTCATGTAAGGGGAATAATCAAGCTCTCCTCAAGAGTGATCAACGATGTCTATAGTACCCACCATCCCCCATATTTCTTTAATGACGTACCTTCTAGAATCCCAGACTTAGCAGAAAGCTAACCCATCTGACCCGCTACATCTTGGTGGGGAGGGTTAGACATGTCAGTTTCTGAAGCTTCCCTCAGACATTTTTTCAAAATCAACAAAGACATTGAGAGTGTGTGGTGAACACACTCTGCCTTGACCCTGCAATCACACAGGCGAGGCTTCCAACAACTGTGCAGGGCAATTGGCTCCACACCTGCTAGACACATGCACAAACAGGAACCCCTTCGGGGAGTGAAAACGAGCCAGAAGACCCAATCTCCGCAGAGGAATAGAAGAAATCTCATAACTGTGCTAACAGGAACTTGTCCCCATACTGAGGGAAAATAAATCCTGATAAGCAATTTTTGCTGGCAGAGCTCAGAGAAACATGAATGAAATATTCCTGCCGGGATGTACGAAAAGCTCCATCACCGTATCATGCTGGGAAACAAAAGGTTCCAATACTGGAAACGGCATCAGCTGAATCCACTGGATACCCGGGAAAGTACCAGGCATGCATGCTGGGAGAAACAACTGCACTTCCTTCAGTTCTGCCACAGGGCCTCGCACTCAACCTTGGGCTAAGGGCCTAAGAGGAGAAAATAAATAATAATAGGATTTGAATGCCTGTGTGCTTCAAGCAGAGCGATTTAAGATTTTCTTATTTTGATGTAAAGGCGGGACACAGAAGGATTGGGAACACACCAGTATGCTGATTGCCAAAGAACAAGCTGTGGTAGTGAAAGAAAAAGAGCTTTTAATACTTTCTAGATGCTGGTAAGGTGAGATGAATTCATCGGAAACCTACTTCTGTTAAAAAGAGGAAAACATTGTGAGGCAAAACCAATTCTTAAGCTATGTCTGCTGGTATTTGCTTTACTCACACAGTAAAATCTTCTTAGCAGTTTTCAAAGGACCAGAAGATTTCATAAGGAAATCTTCTAATGGGGTAATGGAGAGATGTGACTTTTGTGGGCTGTAACATAAAAAGCTTCCCAGCCTGAGTCCTGGCTCCACCGCCAGCTTTTTGAATTAAGAACCGTTGAAGGCCTTTGATATAAAGGTGCTGTCCAAGGAAGGAGTGAGTCTTGGGCATGAGTGGGGCTTCTCTTCTGAGGTAGCTTTCCATCGAAACCGATCACAGCGGCGTCTACTAACATACAAGTGAGTCAGTAATAGTGTGGGATAAGCTAAAAAACATATTTTCATTACATAAAGCAATTGGTGGGTGAGGATGAAGTCAAGCCAGGGTAGGGAACATATTGTGAGGAGTTTAAGCAGGAGACATGGAGAGGAGGGCAGAGCCCCCCATGACCTAGAAAGGGAGATAAAAGGGGCCATGAAATGAGCAACAGTTTAGAGCAGGGTTGCCAGATAAAATATAGGACACTCTGTTAAACCTGAATTTCAGAAAAACAGAGAATAATTTGGAGTGTAAATATGTCCCAAATGGTACATCAGACATACTAATACAGAAAATTGATCTGTTTATCTGAAATTCAAATTTAACAGGGCACCGTGTATTTTTATTTGCTAAATCTGGCATGAATTTCAGAAAAACAGAGAATAATTTGGAGTGTAAAAATGTCCCAAATAGTACATGAGACATACTAATACAGAAAATTGATCTCTGTTTATCTGAAATTCAAATTTAACAGGGCACCCTGTATTTTTATTTGCTAAATCTGGTGAAGCTAAATGAGGGAACTGAGACCTTAATGAAAAATGAGCCTTAATTGAGAGAATGAGAGCTGACAACCTGAGTCCTGACATCCAAATGAGGTGGGTTTCTTAGGGGAGAGAACAAAATTAAGTTGTCATAGGAGAGGGACTCTGTTAAATGTGTGGAATAGTGACCCCACTTCTAGGAATACATACTAAGAAGCCTGAAACACCAATCAGAAAGAATATTTGCACCCCTATGTTCATAGCAGCATTATTTATAAAAGCTAAGTGACCATTAGTAGATGAATGGATTAAAAAAATGTGGTACACTTACACAACAGAATACTATGCAGCTATAAAAAATAAGGATCTCTTACCCTTTGAGACAGCATGGAGAGATCTGAAGAGTATTATGCTAAGCAAAATAAGCCAGTCAGAGAAAGATAAGTATCACATTATCTCACTTATATTTGGAATCTAATGAACAAAATAAACTGATGAACAAAATAGATCCAGAGATTAGAAGCATGCAACAGAGGGAAAGGGGGTGGGGGGAGATTAACCAAAGAACATATATGCATATATGCATAGCCCATGGTCAGACAATGGTGTGGAGAAGGCCTCTGGAGGGGAAGGCCTCAATAAGAGCAGGGTGGAGGGGGTCAGTGGAGAAAAAGGGAACATCTGTAATACTTTCAACACTAAAGATAAAAAAATTTTAAAAGACGAGTGGAGTGAAATACTATTTAAAATGTTCAGAGAGAAAAAAAAAACATCAGTTTCAAATCTGTACCTTGCAAAAGTATCCTTCAAAAGTGAAGGAAAAATAAAGACAAATAAAAATTGAGGACATTTGTTTTTTTTAAAAGCATGGAATCTGGCAAGGGAGAACCATGGGTTCTCTCCAAGGAAAGATAGCTTATGTGTGAACCAAGAGGGGAGCCAGAGAAAGGGGCCTGGGAAGAAAATACTGTGTAGGGAAAAGAAGTAAGATTTTTGTCATGAGCAAGTATGGAACTGAGAACAGTAACACTAAGACTACACAGACTGCTCATTGTGATGAGAATGAAACTGGACAACTAATTCAACCCAAAGAGAAACACTAAGTAATATGGCATGATTATCTTGGCAAATAGAGCAAGAGAGAGACACACAGAGAGAGCAAGAAAGACCGAGATAAAGAAAGAGAATCATTTTCCATAAGAATATTCTTTAAAAGTGGAGCCAAAGAAAGAAACAGGCCCTTATTTCTGTGATCTGCTAGTTCTAAAGCATGAAAAAATCAGGCATCTTTTTATTGCTTTGGAGAAGATAAGTCCAATAGAAGAGGAAGTGAAGTTCAATCTAGATCAGTACACCTAAGGAGATAAGACAATTTACTCTGAGGAAAAAAAAAGGACTAACTCATTCATTTATTCATTTACTCAACAAACACCTCTGAGCACTCACTGAGTTCCAGGTACTGTGCACCAGAAAACAACAAAAAGTTTATAGTCAAGTGACTCACTAGAGCTACTGGTGACTCAGGCACCTTTAGAAAACATAGCCTACACCTCACAAATAAGTTGTAAAATTAAAAAGCACTTTGAGGTGCAATCATCCTCATATAATACAAAAAAAAAAGAAATACTGTAATAATTGTTTTTATTAGCCTACCAGAAGAAGTTTTGATGCAATATGAAGAAAATCTTCCAAAAATTCGAATCTACTCCCAAATTAACAAAATAATAAATTAGATTTTTTTCCCCAATATTTATTGTCTTAACTGTTTGTTTCTCTTGAAAATGAGCTAAAATTAAAGTCACAGCTTCTGAAAACTTTACCCTCTCATAAAAAATATTTTGATAGACTTATCTGAATATTCTATGTATGAAAAAAAATCATGACAGAAACTACCCAAGTATTCAACAGATTTAAATCCATAAAAACTTAAAACTGCTCTAATATTTTTAAAGCAATAAGCAATGAAACAGCAAAGTACAAACTGGAAAGTACTCCAACTGTAGCAGAAGAGGATATATTACCCTTATACTATTAAGAACTCATTTGAAAAGATATCAAACTCTTCCACATGATGCAAAAAATGGACAAAAGTCATGACAAGATAATTCATAGGAAGAAAATGAACATAGCAGATAGTTAACTTCTCTAGTCATCAAGGGAGTCCTAATTACATCAACCATTAGCTAACATTTTCACCTACTAAATTAGCAGTTATTTTTTAATTAATATATTTAAAACTGATGAGGGTAGTTAGTGAGCATCAGGCACTGGTAAAAACCTTTCTAGAAATTAATTTAGCAGTATATGTCAAAAGCCTTAAAAATGATCACATTCTTCCACCTAGGAATTCTGCTTCTAGAAATCTGTCTTAAGGAAGTCATCAGATATATTGCCAAAGGCTTATGAACAGAGATATCACACTATTAACAGAAAAAAAGAAAAGCATATAAATGTTCATTAATGGGAGAATAATTAAAATGGAATATTAGACAGTCATTAAAATTTCATTTAAAACAATTTAAATGACCCTTAAAAATAAGTGATATAACAGTAAGTATTTCAAAGTAGCACTCAAAACTATATTTACATGTCTATAGATATCATGATAATAATCATATATGAAAAAAGTGGATGAAAATATACTAAAATGTCAAGGGTGATTAATCTAGTTGTTAGATTATGCATAATTATTGTTTCCTCTTAAATTTTTTTCTTATACGTTCTGTGGCTTCCACAATAAATGTGTATTTCTTTGGCAATTGAGGTGGTGGAAAATGAGAACCAGCTTTAGCTAAAGAGCAAAAAGGAAAACAGAAATATGGATTAACCTAAGAATATGCACAAGTCTTAGACCCATACACCTTCATATTTATTTAAATACTTATATTTATACTTATATTTATATTTATAGATTGTCTATGCCCTGCAACTCTTTATTTATTGTCATCTCAATAATACAATAAAAATTGAACAAAAAAACAAATAAAATCTTTATTCCCCAAAACAATTTTTCCCCTCAAAACTGAGTTTGTCACATACCTGACAAGTATGTGATATTTCTATTTGTTTTTTACAGCCTAAGATTTGTAAAATTTAAAATTATTCTGATAAAAGTAAGAAAATCCAACTAGAAGTTTTCTTGTGCTCAAGATTTCTCTAGTTTGACCTTGAAGAGATTTGAGAGCATGTATTCTATTGCCACTTCAGGCATGAATATGATCAGCGCCCTCTTGTGAGCATGGGATGAAATTTTAAAAATATATTTAGAGCTGAAAGACTTGTGTCTTATTACTCATAATGGGAGAAAACACACAACTGTGCTCCCTAGAGACCACAGTCCTCCAGGTAAAATCATCCCAGAATTCCTGATAATTTAGGTTTTCAACATACAATGCATTTGTAGAGAAAAGTCCCTGACATTCAATAGAGTGTTTATTGTCTTAAAATTCACGAAAGGGAACTTGAAAGTCCTCTTGTACTTTTGCCACCCTTGTCTGAATTATCACAGCGGAGGACACAAGGATCTCCTCCGGGGCAAATACACTATTGTGCTCACGTGTAAGGGTCAGAATGTCCTGAAAAGGAGGCAAGCCTTTCTGAAATGAGAAAAAAGGGTCACTTTTGCACATTCTTAATGCAAAGAGTCATAAATCATCACTTTAAAAATAAACATGATTAAAACAACTTAGACTAAAACAAAATCAAATAAGAGATCATTTAGAGCAGAGACTATGACATCTTCAGCACAGTACAGTGTATGTGCAGGACAGAATGAAATCCCCTTTACACTGAAACAAGACCATCTACCAAAATAGAGCTGAATTTCTCATCGCTCTAATTTGGGGATTCTTTATCGCACCTAACTACAGTAAAATCCCATCTGACCAACAGGCTGAGACACAATTAATTCTAGCACACTAAAGTGGAAAGATCAGATTAAAATGAAAAGAATTTCTCAAGACACTAGATCTTGCATCTGTTATTCAACAGCACTGCTGAGCTTGCCCTGGGAGGCTGCCTGCCACTCCCAGGGCACTCCCAGTTACAGGGCTCTAAATGTGAGGAAGACATTTATAATGAAGTTGACTCTAATCACATTTCTTCTTGTCAAAATAACCTTAACAAAAATATTTTTCTAGCTATTTCATGTTTTCATTTATTTTGCGGAAAGACGTCATCGCTGAAGGGTGTGTGAATGGCACTGGAAAATCATTTCAGTCCATTTGCTTCTATACATCAATGGAAGGAAGTAAACATTTCCATCTGTTGAGCTCATTACTGCTGATAAACACAGAGCTGTAAAACTCTGAGTTTTGGGTTCCTGTGGACTTGGCTTAGATCAGCGGCCCTCAAAGTATGGTCTGGGAGCCTTTGGGAATCCCTCTGGTCTATTCAGCAGGTCCACATGGTCAAAACTGCTTTCATAATCATACTGAGACAGTATTTGCCTTTTTCATTCTCATTCTCTTCCAAGTATACTTGTACATTTTGTAACAGATTGATGCAGAAGCAGATATGTGAATCTACCTGTCTACTAGTAAAGCCAGACATGAAAGAGATTTGCAGAAATGTAAACAATACCACTCTACTCACTGAATTTTTTTCTTCGTATGGAAAATACATTTAAGTGCCATGAAAACGTTATTTATGCCAACCCAAAACGGCCTTATTTTTGTTATTTTGGACAATACACAAATATTTTTTAATTTCTCCATTTTAATTTCTAATAAGGTAATGTGAATTGTTGTAATCCACATAAGCAAAAGAAGTTTAGGTCCGCAATCATTTTAAAGAATAAAAATGGGTCCTAGACTAAAATTCTTGAGAATAGCTTTCAGATACCTCTATTTTGCCTCAGCATTAAAATGCTGTATTAATGTTGAATTCAGAGGCTCCAGAAAATCTTTCTGGATTTTCAGCATCAAAGCAACCTTCTGCTTTGCCCCGAGTTGAAAGGTATTTTTTGTTTGACTTTATGCTACTCAGAACCCAAGTTAAATTTCACTTAGGTGCAGAACTAATAAGAATATTTCAAATATCATTCATGCATCAATTCAATACAAATGTACTGAGAACCTATCATGTGTAAATATAACTACGTTTGGCAACTTGCTAGTCTGGGGAAATAAATGGCATCTTAGCCTGAAAAAAAAATAATGTGGCCATCTCTAACTAATAAGACCTAACATTTATTAAATACATGATATATGCTAGCCATTGTTCTAAGTACTTATTGTCATAATTAATTTACTCCTGACAAGGAATCTGTGTATTATTATTCCCATTTTACAGATGAAGAAACTGGGGCACAGAATGATTAAGAAATTTGACCAAGGTTATAGAGCTGATAAGTGGCAGAGCCAGGATTGAAATGAGCAGAGTCTCTGTCCATGATCTCCATGGTATAACTACACCACCCAGCAAAGTCCTGGAGCTGCATATATGAACTAGTGGCACATGATGTAGAGCAATATCCAAGGCAACATCAAGATTTGCTGGAGTTAGTTTATCTTGACAGAGCTGGGAAAAAACACCACTTTAAGTTTACCATTAATTCCTGGATTCTGCAGATTGGATTAAAAAAGTAAGTGGACTGGAACTTTTGATCACAATTCACTTGTGCACAGTTATGAAGTTGTGAAGAAATGACCCTACTATACCAATAACCCTAACTCTAACTTTTATAAAAAGATATAAAATCTGGGGAGACCTTGAAATGTGAAGAGAGGCCCAGAAAGTATAACATCAGCAAACCAGCTCCCAGAAAAATAATCTGTGCACATTAGTGACATCTATTTTCAGATAAATAATTAAGTAATTCAACCAATCAATCATTTAATCAAAAAGCTGTTATGAACTGAATTGTATTCCCCCGAAAAAGTCCCATGTTGAAATCCTAATCCTCAAGACACCTCAGAATGTGATTGTATTTGGAAATAGAGCTTTTTAGAGGTAAGGATAAATGAGATTATATGGGTGGTTCTGATCCAATACGACCTTATAAGAAGTGAGAGAGACAACGGGGGTGTGCATGCACAGAGGCAAGATCAGTGAGGAGCAGAAAGACATCTAGATGCTTGTCTGAGAAGAGAACCAGGAGTAATCCTCATCTCAAAATGGAGATCTAGGTGTGGTGACTCTGCAGTGGGCAGCAGGTGGAATTACAGGTCATGGTCAAATTCTCGTGTCCTCAAGGAGCTGACAAGGAAAAACTAGAGGAAGAAAGACTAACCTACCGAACATTATTGAGAAAGCATATATAAAAATTCAAGGCCACGCATGCCTGTTACATTCTAGAATGTCATATGGGGGTAGTACCATGAGCTAAGGTGCCATGAGCTATTGTGAAGGACATTGAGGCCATGCCTGGCAGCTGGAGGAGCCAACCATGTGCCATGCTAATAGCAGTAGTTCTTACTATCAGGAGAGTTCCTTAGAGAGGCAGTGGATTAGAGAGAAGTCACTATGGGTCAACTCTTTAGACAACGTGTGCATCTCCAAGACACTGCAATCAGCAGAGTCACTGGGATGACAGAAGACATTGTTCAATACACTACCCTGTTCAATCAACTGATTACAATAACCTCAGCATCAAATAGTACAGCAGAAGTCACATAATTCAGATAAGCTCACTAAAGATTCAAGAACTCCATAAAAAGTGTTGTTCTTATAAGTTCAAAAAAAGACATCAATTTGAGCCAGTGAAGTCTGCCTATATATAACAGTTAGAATACCAATTAGCTCAACTTTTCTGGGAAGCAATTGAGTAATATATATATTGAAAACCCTAAAAGTGTCTCTTTTTACAGGAATTACCTTTTAGGAATTTATCCCAAAGTAATGGTTAGAAACTCCTACAGATTTATGTTGATAATATTAAGAGTAGTTATATATATTTTGGGGGGAAAAATACATAAAAAAATTTTAAAAATTTTTCTCTGAATTTAAAAATTAAGGATGGTTTTGTTTTTATACTTTTTTTTGTACTTCAAAAGTTCTACAATGACCATGTATTACTTTCATGAATCAATAAATAAACAATAAATTTTTTCTTTATTTACAAGATTAACCATGTCACTGGGGTTCTGATCACAAACTGGGCAAAAATCTCTGGGTATCTTTGTGTCTCAGTGTGTCCTTTCAGAAAATAGGGACACAAACAACCAAGTTTTTTCGTCTGCAAGTAAAAATTTTGAACTATATTACAGTGAAATTTATTGTGAAAGTATAAACATGTTTACAATTAAAGTACCTGTTTCTCGCTCTCTTGTTTCTGTGAGATGCAATACATTCATCCAAGACTAAGAGACACACAGGAAATATACTTTTGTACTGAAATTGTACAATCACTTTTAGTCAATAAAAAACCATTTCGTGGGCTATATAGGCTACCCATATGAAAGGTGCATCACTTGATCCCTCTCTGGAGCAAAATGGTTAGTTAGTAAACTTACACAACAGAGAAAAGGAAAAAGGAGATTAATAGACAAGTAGGCACCAGTGCTGCCAGAATAAAACGTCTGTGAGCAAAATTATTTCCCAAAACAGGAGCTGTCAAACTTCTTTGTGCATGAGATACATCTGGGAAGTCCTCTAAAAATTCAGGACTTTGAATGTCATCATATAGAATCAGAATCTCAGGGGACAAGGAAGAGTAGTTTAGCAAGTACCCTAGATGTTTCTGATGCAGGTAGACTATGGAGCATATTTTTCAAATGTCTTTAAAATATGCAAATATGTAAGTATTAGATTTCTAGGTATACAACTATCAATCCAAGTCTTAGTAGAGCCCTGGCCAGGTGGCTCAGTTGGTTGGAATGTTGTCCCATGCACCAAAAGGTTACAAGTTCGGTTTCTGCTCAAGGCACATACCCAGGTTGTGGGAGGCCAGCAGAATTGGGACGCATACAGGAGACAACCAATTGATGTTTCTCTCTCAGGTCGATGTTCTCTCTCTCTCTCTCAAATCAATAAGAAAACATATCCTCGGGTGAGGATTACTTTTTTAAAAAACTTAGATTTATAAAAAATAAACAAAATGTATTTTGCTATTTATTTTGACACAATTTTCATAAAAATATTTGAAATGAAATAATGAAGTTTTGGCATTCCCCAAATCTTCTTTCAAGCAATTTTTTACCTCTCTCCAATCCCTCACTACTGTTCCCCACCATTCAAAAGAGAGCTCATGATGAAACAAATTTTACTTGAATTTGCCTAAAATGTTATCATTCCTGATAGTACCAAATAATGTAACTTCTTTACAGACAAAGAATGGGCAAATACTGTTAGTGAAAGCTGTTCTCAGTGAGGAAGCCCACACGAGCTCACTTGGTGATACTTATTATTTTTTACAAATTAAACTAAAATTCTCATTTTGCTTAGGAAAATAGGAATATGACCCAGAGAAGGGACGAAAGAGGGCATGCAGAACACACGAGAGTGCACTTCTGTAGCACTCTAAGGAACAAGACAGGTGCACAGGGTAAGAAAACCAACTACAATTTATGTGAACACATGATGTTCGAATGACTATCAGACACTGTGCTAATCTTTCTAGTTATTTCTAAATGAAATGAAAGTCATGAAATGGGAAATACTGAAATGGAGAGATATTTAACATCCTCATGCTTTACTATATCCATTTCTCTTCTATATATAAGCACACATCCATCATTCTTTCACTATAACTAAAGATTCAAAGAATTTTTTTGAAAAAGTGTTCCTGAAATAAAGACAAATATCTATTTCTTTGTTTTGTTCATGCTGAATGGAAAGGGCTCCCCTACACGACTATTAACTCTTGTCTTTGCATGGACTTAAGGCAACTACCTTTTGGTACCAGCATCCGCCAAGGTGCAGATTTTTTGAACCAACTTCCATTCACTCGTTCATTACAGAAGACTGCTTGGCTGATCTTTCTGCTCTTAATGGCTTGTTTCTTTAAATGAACATGAATGGTTCTTAGAACTCAGAAATTGCTGAAAAGCCCACAATTTGTTTTGGAGACAACAGTAAAAGAGGCCCAATGTGTGGATCTGTCAGGCTGAACAAGCATTATCTTGAAGTTGTTAAGAGTCCTCCATAATGGCCAACGCAAGAATGAAACTATGAAATGGGTGAGAACAGACGTGTCAATGGGAATAATCTACTAACTTGCACGTTACTGGTGGACAATAACAGTAACATTTGTGGTGGTTACATCAGTCCAGAAACCCTTCTCTTCAGCGGAATTGTCTGATTGTGGCACCCTATCCTTCCCACAGAACACTTGGCAGAAATATGATGCAGGTTTCTTCTATGGTCTCAAAATGGATGTTTGATAGTTTCCTTTTTCCTCTGATTTTTTCCATCCCCTTTTCCAGTCGTTTCCTATGCTTCATAGTTAATTTTTGCTTTCATTTTTTTCGGGTCCTTCTGCCATGGGTTCTAGTAATTCCTTCTATTGTACATTTCATAGTTTCAACTACTTGGGTAAGGAAGGCAACCACCATTTATTTTTGTAGTAAGTAGAATTCTGAGTGGGCTGAAACAAACCCAAAACATCAAATTTTCTAAAAAGAAACCTCGGTGACACCGGAGGCCAGCAGTAACAATCCTGCCCTGCTGTCCTGGGCTGAATTGTGTCCCTCCAAAATTCATACATTGAGCTCCTAACTCCTTAATGCCTCAGAATAAAGAGGTAATAAAAAAAAATAATAGAGAGGTAACAAAGTTAAACGGGGTCATTGGGTGGGCCCTAATCCAATATGACTGGTATCCGCATTCCCCTGAAATCTAGACACAGACAGATACAGGGGGAAGATGGCGGGAAGACTCAGGGAGAAGATGGTCTTCTCCAAGCCAGAGAGAGGCCGCAGAAGAAACCAACCCTGCTGACATCTTGATCTCAGACTTCCAGCCTCCAGAATTGCGAGAAAATAAATGTTTGTTATTTAAGCCACCCAATCTACAGTACTTCGTTATGGTAGCTCTAGCAAACTAATACACCTCCCCACCATCTACCACCCTATCTGTGGGGAAGGAATGGGGGCTCTGTGGGGGGAGCAGTGCTCAAGGTGGAGGATCCCATTGGGGTAGAGAAGAAGGGTACTCTCCCTCCTTAATATAAGTGGGAAGACCTCCAGGAATTTCATTCAAAAGGACTGGGTACACATGAGATGGGGCAACCTTGCCTATTTCTGCCTATCTATGCAGAGTTCATTAACTATTGCGTATATTACAGAACTTAAGTTGCCAAGAACTTTGCATACATTGTCTCATTAATCCTTACCACAACCCTATGAAGTAAATTCTCTTATGCCCATTTCACAGATCAGCAATGATATGCTTGAGTTGGCTACTGAGTCTTTTGTTCAATATTCAGGAGTTTTAGCAAGCCACAACCCTGAATAGCTTGAAATCACCATTGTGGCCATCCCTACAGACCAGGGCTCCTTCCCTTTCCCTTTGCCCCAAAGCCGGTTTATCAGCACACCACAGCATGAGGAAACAGAGATGTAAGATATCTGCCCATATCACAGAGCCAGGAAGTGGTGGGGCTGAGCATTGAGCCCAGTGACTCAAGTGCCCCAGTACATGACCTCACAAATTGTTTTCCAGAATCATGAAAAGTGGGCAGGGCAGCCTATCACAATTATAGAGTGCCCAGCTGATCTAGAATCCCATTCTCTCTCTCTCTCTCTCTCTCTCTCTCTCTTCAATATTTATTCTCACATGCATTATACTCTGAGGACGCTTTTTTCTCTGGTCACTCAGTAAGAGCCCACGTGAAACAGCTGATAAGCTAGCAGGCCCTCCAGGGAAGCCCAAGGACCCTGGCCCTTGGTGGGATAGGAGTGGTGGGTGTTAACATTGTCCCTGCAGTGTTGCCCTTTCCACCAAAGCTTTGTTTGCCCCGAAAGAGAGCAGCAGCTGCTCTCCGGATGAGTGGATGATTATACATGACCCATGGTTTTATAGCAAAGAAGAGTGAATCTTAAAACCTTTTGTGTTTTTCTGTGTGTGTGTGTGTGTGTGTGTGTGTGTGTGTGTGTGTGTGTATAATGGTGTTCAAAGTTTTGCATTTTTAAAAAGCAAAAAGGGTCATTTCAAAATGTAAACCTGCTAAAAGATATACAGAAACAAAGGGAATCTCTAACAAGTGAAGGAAAAAAATCAATAATTCTCATTGTCTTACAAAACATTATACCTGGCCCAGTGGGTGTAGCTCAGCAGTTGAGCATATTGACCCAGGAACCAAGAAGTCACCAGTTTGATTCCCGGTCAGGGCACATGCCCAGGTTGCAGTCTCAATCCCCAATGTGGTGCATACAGGAGGCAGCTGATCGATGATTCTCTCTCATCATTAATGTTTCTATTTCTCTCTCCCTCTCCCTTCCTCTCTGAAATCAATAAAAATATATTTTAAAAAACATTATACCTGACTTTATTTCTCTTTATTAAAATACTGGGGGAATATTTCATAAGCTGTGTGGCTTCCTCACCTGTACACCACCGTGGAAAATGGAGATTGGTAAATAGGACGAGAAAGCAAGCCTGTCTCATCTCTTGTATGTGGTTACATCCTGGCTCGGCAATGAACTGATCCTGTATTCTAAAGAAATGTATAACAAGGACTCTGAACCTCTAAATGGAAGCTAAGTGAGTCAGTCCATAAAACAATAGTTAGTAGACCTCCAGACGTTAGAAACATAACTAAGTAGTATCATCAGACACAGGTCCTCACACACGTCAAGCCCCATGTTCTCCCTGCTTCTCTGGGCACCCGCCTTTTGTCTCTCTCATGCCTGTACTAGTCATTTGTTCTTTTCCATCAAGCATCAGTGGACACACAGCTTTTCTTTCCTGCAAAGGTACTTCATCTATACCCCATCCACTTTCTTGGGGACATAGCAAAGGGATTGCTTTCCAGCTCATCCTCTCCCCTTTCCTCATGAGCTCCACAGTATCAGCACAAATCTACTTCAGTTTTACTGTGCCCCTTCGAAGTCAGAAAACTTGTATAATCAGATGTCTTATTTTAACATGAAATTCACTGTAACTTGCTAAACTATAATTCTCCTGTTGATCCTTCACAATCTAGTCTAAACTACCATGTCAGGTGGCAACATTAGGTAATGAGGGTGAGAATTTGAGATGAACACAATTTGCACAAATGGCATTTAAAAATATCTTCGCCCAACTGGAGTGGCTCACTTCGCTGTGCATTGTCCTGTGCATTAAAAGGTTGCCAGTTCAATTCCTAGTCAGGATACATACCTGGGTTGTGGGTTCAATCCCCAGGTAGGGCACATATGGAAGGCAACCAATCAATGTTTCCCTCTTCCATCCATGTTTCTCTCTCTCTCTCTCTCTCTCTCTCTCTCTCTCTCTCTTTTTCTCTCTCTCTCTCTCTCTCTCTCTCTCTGCATATACTTGGTGAGGATTTACATATATATATAATCTTCAAGAGAGCACAGTGCCTTATGAACCACCTAAACTGTACATGCCAGGAATGCATCGAAAGAGAAGCAAATACAGGTAGTTGTTAATAGCTGTCATCCATCTGTCACTTTCTAGAAGACGGAGCACTGCTGTGTGACTTGCCTTGGATCCACCGTACCTCCTCGGTGCCTAGCACACAATAGAAACTTAGTTGTCCACTGGACTGAACTAGATTATCCTTGAAAAACAATAAGATTATCATGGAAAGTATGTGGATTTAGAGTCAGAAATTCCTGGATTTGAATGCTGTCTTGTCAATCATTACCTATATATAACCTCAAACAAATCTCTCACAATTTTAGTTTTCCTCTCCCTAAAAAATGAAGATGGTACTACATAAACCAAGTCTGTAGAGAATATTTATTAAGGAAACTTGTGAAAATTTGTAGCACATAGCAGGTAATAAAAATAATTGTTTCACTTTATAATTATTCTTTATGCAATTATATATGTCAGGTATTATATATTCTTTGAATCTTTCCTAATAGTGTTTCTTAAAAACCTCTTGGTTTAGCAAACTATTCTTCAACTATACATGCAGGAGAGGAATTTCTATTGCTATCATGCTTTCTGATCTTATTCCATGCATTATTTAACCAAAAAGGTTGAGCCCTATTTTTATATCTATGTAGTTATGTAGAAATTTAGTTTATTTACTTTTCCTGCATCTCGGGTATGACAAGATATGTCTATTTCTGGATGCTGAAATTGTTTTCTTCACCTCAGAAATGACATGCTGGAGCCTAGATCGAAAAATCTTAGCAATCCTGAGTAGTGGGGAACTCTGCCTCAGGCCCATAGACCCAGATTTAGTTACTGAAATGTCAAAAGGCCCTTGTGACATGAAAGTTTCACTTACCAGTCCTGGGCCCAGAGGACAGCATCTGGTACAGCGTGCTTAAAGGAGCAGGGTACTCAACTCACAAACAGCCTAAAAAAATAGTGGTGACGCTACCTCATTCTCTTTTGCTTGCAATTCCCCATCCTTCTTGCAGAGCTTTACAGTACCCATCGCGGGGACTCAGAATGTTAGGAAACCGTGAGCATTCATGCCACACTCTTCTACATACACTACTCAGATCTGCTCCAGGAACCTCAGAAGAGCCCTATGACTATCCCCACTTTATGCATGAAGGAATACGTGCACAGAGAAATTAAGTGATTTACCCAAGACCATGCAACAAGCAGGTAGAGAAGTTGGGATTTGAACTACATACTCTGTCTCGGAAGCCCATGCTCTCAATTCCACTAGACTTACCTCTCCAGCATATAAATGACAATTTAGTCAGGGATCAGAAATTCTAGAAATACAGAATTCTACCAAATAAGAAATTTGACCATAGTCTTTCACTGAAGCTTTCTTTGTACTAAGAACTGTCCACTAAATGGGAGAAAAACTGTTGATCTTTAAATGGCAAAAGTAGGTTTACAGTTGTTTGTATGGGATAAATAATATGAGAATAAACTGTGTTTTGTGTATTCACAACCTGATATAACCCTATATAAACCTTTTAGGTTTCTCAATAAATATTCTGAAGGGATCATGTACAATACAACAAAACTACTTTTCTGATGCTTCTATCAAGGCCCACATCTAAAAGTCAAGCTGTTTGGGATGTTTGGTAGAACCTAATTTGAAAATTCTAATACTATTAAGTAGCATTACGATGCCTCACAGTTTGATGCTCTCTTTTCCCTTTAATTCTCATGGCTTTCTCCAAAGCAGCAGCTGCCAACCGGTGGCCCGTGGACCACTGGTGGTCCATGAGGTCCGAAAGGTTGGCAACCGCTGCTCCAAAGCACAGAGCCCAGAGATCTAGGCTCATGGACCACTGAAAACTGAATATGACGAAGGTATTCCTGTAAGAGATGTAAACTGACCGAAGAGGCATTAGAGTCAAGAAATACTGAAATATTCACATGGACAATTAGGATCATTCTTTCTTTTGATAAATGTTCATTTTATCTAGAACTATGTCTGGAGAGAAGATGGGAGAAAAAATGAAGACACGCTGGATGCAGAGGCAGAATCATAAATCATTTAGGGTACCTGAGTCATGAGGAGAGATGCTCCCCATGCATAACTCTAAAGGAAAAACCTCCCTACCCAGGGCCTACAAGGAAGTCGTTACCGTAGGCGTAGAATATTGCTCTGTGAACAGAAGTGGAGGGAAATAGATGTTCTTATTCCTCTTCTTTTCTTTTTCAGCGTCCATTTTGATGCTAGGAATTATGGCAAATGTCTGTCTTTGAAGCTAGATATTTGCTTAAAGAAAATATGCCCTTAAGATAGGGTTCCCTTGTTTCTTCAAGATTTAAAGAAACTTAACCTCCCACAGTCTCTGCTGAAATCCTAACCTATCAATAGGGGCCTCAGTGACATTTGGCAAATCCTAAAATTTCCCAATGAGAAATTAAAAGCTTCAGTTGTAGGCACGTTAAAATGGCCTCTGCAATGCCTGGGATTGCTCTGCGCTGGATCAGACGGCAGAGTTGGGCTGTAGCCCATTAGTGAGGCCTGGATGCACTTACACAAAGGAACAGTCATGCTTTCAACCTCGAGTTTTATCAATGAACTGACTAGATTCCAGGCACTGTCCCTCCGTTGCCTAGTGAAGGAGTGTTCATTGAGGGTTTAATCACAACTTCCCATCCACAGCGAAGGGGCCAGAATCCTTCGCTGCACAAGGCAGCCCCTAAGCACATCAAAAGACAACACCAACACCGTATATTTCCCTGTGGCTGCCAAGGCAGAAGGACCAAGGCTTGCTCACCTGTGGGCAAGCTTGATGCCCACAGTGCCCAAACGCAGCCCTGTCTAGAGGGCCGGGACTCTCCCGCCAGTCACTGACAGCAGACAGGGAGCTTGAGGTGCTCCATTCTGCTCACCAGAAAGGCACCCTGCTGTGAAGTGAAGAACAGACATCCTTGAACTACTCTGAGGCGTCCAGCACAGATGCAGGAAGGACATATAATAGTGGGTCTAGAAGCAGAGACTACAGAGCTCTGGCCGGGGGCTCCTGACATTCCTGTAAAGCAGCTCTTACACAGGACGAGGGTGGTGTATTGCTGCTCTCCCCACAGGCCATTTCTAAACCAGCACAGTTTTCATCCCTCACATCATTTCTCTTAGTGATTATTGTTGCACTGGTAGATGAACTTCCACAGTTCTAAAATGCCTGCAGATACACTTTTTAAAAATATGTTTTTATTGATTTCAGAGATTAAGGGAGAGGGAGAGAGAGATAGAAACATCAATGATGAGAGAGAATCATTGATTGGCTGCCTCCTGCACACCCCCTATTGGGGATCAAGCCTGCAACCAGGCATGTGCTCTGACTGGAGATGGAACCGTGACCTCCTGGTTCATAGGTTGATGCTCAACCGCTGAGCCCACACCAAGTTGGCCAAATACACTTTTCAGTCTTTAATTTTATGCTACTATTTCTGCTGTCTATTACTTTGGACTACTTTCGGGCAGTGTTGATATCTGATATGAAACTTTCAGTTGAGCAAGGTAACAAGACAATAAGCAAGTCAGCACAGGCACAAGTGAGAGAAAGTGGTTAACCATGGCCTGGGGTTCCACTGAGATTGAGTCCTCACACAGTTCCCTCTGTTCTCTCATCCTGCCTATTCCTGATTACTCTAACCTCTTCCTTGACCTTGGGTCTCTGGTGAAGTGGAGAGGTGGAGAAAGTTCTTGGGACAGCTTTGACTTTGTTGACTGTGGAGCGTTAAGACTCCATTTAAGACCCAAAGAAGCAATAGAGAACTTAAAGCCAGACACAAAACAATCCTGCACTCCAGAAAGTTTCAGAGTCATGACCATGTGCAAAGCTCCTACCACATGCCAGCTGCTCTGAATGGGGGTAACCATAGGCTGGGACAGTCCTGAGGCCAAAGTGCAGCCCATGTCTCAGACCACTTTCCAGACTATGCATTGGACAATCAGTTCCAAGTTTAGCTTTGGAAATTAGGTCACTAATGTAAGTATTTCAAAATGCAGTTCAAGTATTAATTTTGCCTGCAATTCCTAAAAGGTACTTCTCCAGGCAATAGCAATTTAACAATCACTTAAAAATCAGGAGTTATGAGTCCGGAGACATAAAAGAGCCCAAGAATTCTACAATAGATTAAGTGGCAATAAATGCCATGTTCAGATGTTAGTCAACTTAATGCTTAAAAAAAATGTATTAGCTATAAGAAAGGATTTTCCCATGATAAATTTTATATATGAAGTATTAGCCCTTAGGTACTTGGAGTACTCTAGGAATGGATTGTGCAGCTTAATTTAGTATTAAGGCTAATGAACAGTTCAAAATAAATGATAAATGAGTTAATATTTTCAAATGTTATACTAAGCACATATTAATATTCAGTGAGTAGAAAACCTTGGGGTCATCCATATATTTCTTGCATATTTAATGAAGTGCATAGATGAGAAAACTGAGGTAAAGAAAGACAGGCAGCCTGTGGCAAGGCAGCACAGACTATCTGAATACAAAGTCTAGACCAGGAGTGGTCAGATGGAAATGTGGAGCTACCTATTCCTGCATATTCAGATGTTGGGACACAGCAGAATACACATCTAGTCAAGAGGATGATTCCTACCTGCCACATTCATGCCCATTTCTATCCGCTATATCTCCACCCTATCTCCACCCCTACTTCTTCACTGTGGTCTTTTAATTCTGCAGATCTAGCTTGAGTAACATAAGCTTAAGGACTCCCTGATCACCATATTCATCACTGATAGATGCTCACCTGGCTCTGTCAGGACACCACTTTCCTAATCCATGACGAAGTGAACGCTACTAGTATTATAACCTATTAAGATTACTATACAGCATCGAGCTGCTTTAACAAAACTCCGCTTTTATTTCTCAAGCTGTTGAGATCTTCTTCCTAATGGCGTATATAATTAAGAAGGCTCTGCTTTGAAGTCTGTGGGGCTGGGTGTGCTCGTCATGCACAGAGGCCTAGGAGACATTAAGAACTGTTAGTAGGGTGCCCACATGTCCTGCTTGTTCCAGCATCCCCTTCAGTTAGCGATTCCCTTCACTCTGAGTGATCCCAATTTTCACAATCAATTATCTGCTTTATGCCCTCATGAGAAGGGCAGGTTTCCCACTGGCTCAGATGCCTCCATACAGGACCTAGCTAGCGATGTGAATCTCCACCACCGCCACCCAGGACTCGGAAACATTCACATATCACATGTAAAACAGATTCAAATGCAACTGGAAATTCCTACCTCCTTGGCCTGCTCTTCTAGTTCCTGGCTGACCCTTACATGGAAAATAGCAACAACTTATACATTTTATAAGGCTTTCTTAATGCCTCTATAAAAAGGGTTTTCTAGGGTTTGGCAAGTGGATTTGTAAAAAGAAAATCCAGGGATGCTCTATATTGCTATTACCACTGGAGACATGTGTGTCTCTCAGAATGAACTATGCAAGAATTACACAGATGTGTCTTTTATGTACATGTACATATACATAAATAGGTATGTGTGTATATAAATACATATGTAGGAAATGAAATTTTATAAAGACTAAATGGTAGTTCTTACAGTAATAAAATACCTAAGGGTAAGGTTATGTGGCAACTAAGTACAAAATTTTCAACATATATTCACAATAAAAGTAAAAGTATAAATATTGCCATTTGCCTCTGATTTTTTTAGAATTAAACAGATTTTTTTGTTCCCATTTATTCTATCTTCTGCCTAATGTAGCCAAATTGATGGGGGGGGGGGAATATAAAGTAGCATTTCTGCTAATAGTTAAAAGGCAGAATAACAGTACAAATAAATACCAACAACTGCTCTCTACTATGGTTTAGCAGAATTCTACCCCAAAACAAATGAATACCCTGGATGAGTAGCTTCATAGACTCAGGCCAGCAGAGCCCTGTGGACATGGGCTACTGTGGAGTACAGCTGTGTCTCCGTCCTTCCCCGGCCTCTGCAACTCAACCAGCGCAGTTACAATTGTATCTGGTCTGTATGTGAAAGTTCTGACTAAGATTTTACTTGAAATACTTTTTTTTTATCTTGAAAACCAGAAACTACATGAACTCACTGAGTCCAATAACCAATCTTCTCAAGTCTTTCCCCGAATTAGCTTCTCCTTCAGTTCTGTTAGGCTAATGATTTAACCACAGGAGCATTATCGACAGGCAGCATATGAGTTTCTAGGGATGATTAAACCAAAGGCCAAATCAATCTTTTCCTGGTAAAGTTTTGGATTTGTCTTTGGGATGTTCTTTCTCTCCTGTGTTATTAAGAAGACCAGGACTCCAGTTTGACAAACACCAGAGGGAAAAGAGAGACTGCTGGGGATGGCAGAGGTTCCCTCCAGGGCACTGCATCAAAGGAAGCCAAATGCATTTACAGACACCGGACAAGGCACGAGGGACAGGGGATTAATCAATCCAAGTTCATGTTGGGTGACTTTAAAAAAAAAGAAAAATATCTTCAGTATTTTATTCCATAGACCTGTACTTCACCAGCATTTCCTGAAAGAAGTGATCGGGGAGGGGAAAAAAAGCTGTGGAAAGGAAATGTAGAGAAATGTAGCCAAATTGATGGGGGGGGCGGGGAATATAAAGTAGCATTTGGCAGCAGCCATTGTCCAAGTCTTCAAAGGCAGAGTTGGTGGAGCGTTCCAATTAAAAACAAACCTAAAGCAATAACCTTCTCAACATCCACCAACTCCCCACCTGAGAGGACTCAGACATACACCATCTCTTCAGAGAGAGAGAGAGAGAGAGAGAGAGAGAGAGAGAGAGAGAGAGAGAGAAGTGTGAGCAAAGGACCCAATCCATGCATCGGAATGCAGATCACACCACAGAAGCTATTGTTCTGTCAAGAGAAAAGAAAACTCGAGGGAGATTCATTCATTAAAGCCGCAGCAGATGGCTGCTCTGCAGAAGGGCAAAGCATGAGGCGGGCCACCGGCTGGCAGCGCGGCACAGGCAATATTCACTCCCAGCTGCACTTTAAAGTTCCTTTCAGAGGCTCTGCCTTCCTCCAGCAGACGCTTTGCAGGGAATCCCTTGGACTTAATGGACAACTTTAGGCACAGTCCGCTGGCAATCAGGACGGAATCGCTTTCCATTTCCCTTGGCTTTGTCTCCCACCCGCCCTGCTTGCACCGCTGTCATTCTTTGGCAAGGGTAGGTTTCTGGCAAAAAGAGCATTAATGTGGGGTCCATGAACACTGCCCTAGGTCTGAACAGGGGTCTTTTCCCAGTCTCTTATCCCTAGCATATCCCTTGACCTACACAGCACAAAGAAGCAAACTTATTCACTATTTTTTTAGAGGCCAGAAGTACAAAAAGAAAGAATAATTAGATCATGTATTCAACCTGCAGAAATGTTTTCTTTTACCTTTTTCTTTGTTATTTGATATTGAATCTTATACATACTTCCCATTTCCTCCAGATCATTCAATTCCACTAAATTCACTAAATTTAATTTTGCTCATTTTTTTTTGTAAAATAAAATCACATTGCTAACATTTCTAGTAAATGAAGGGTTTTTTTCCCATCTCTATAACAATTTTATGTCCAGATTATTATCAAGACATATAACTTCCAGCCTCAAACACAACACAAAACTCTTCACTCTTTCTAATATGACTTTTTGTTGTTGTTGTTGTTTGTTTTTCTTCCTAAGAAAGAGGAGATTAATTAAGCTCTTCCTTTTGGCACTGAATTTTGTATTAAATCTTTAGACTTTTCCAGCCTTGTTCCAAAGCTCCCTCAATTCATTCTGGAAAGATTCTGGGCTCTGAATAAACCCTAAAAAACATCTTTTTTTCATAGATCACATTCATGATACTGAAATGAGTTATGAAAAGAAATGTTCCTGTTTGGGTCTAAGAATAGAACATCCAGACATAAGTGAATAAGAAAATAATTCATTCAGTTGTGCATGTCTGTGATTTTTATTTTAGTTTAGACATATTTAAGAAAGTATTCTTTGACTATATGTCAAAAATTTGAAAAAATTCTTTCCTTTTTTTAGGAATGACTTAGACTATTTAAAAGTCTTTTATTTGTTAACACTGATGTCTCAATACCTGCTTCTTTTAGTGACTTAACTGTAATTTAGGGAATTATAATTCCAACACTGCATATTTCAAAATTAAAGGCTTTGAGTATGTTTAATAAAATTATATTAGATGACTTCCCTATATCTTAGTTTTATAATGGAAATCTTCTATTTTACTTTAATTTAGGGCTATATGTACCAGGAATGTTTGGAATAAATCAATGACCAGAGTCGTACACATTGATTTTGAGTCACTCCCTCTAGAGAATGAGGCCCCTAGAAAGGAAAGACCTTTGTATGCCAAAGATCTTACATCTAGCACAGAGTACTCAATAAATGATTGTCAGTAAGTGTTTCTCAAACAAAAGTAGCAAAACCAAGGAATGTGGGAGGCAGCAGATCACAGTCACCCAGAGCGTTGCCTCTAGCGTCCAGCTGATGAAGGTTCAAGCTTCCTACTATGGCACCATGGGCTATGGAATATTATTTAATCTCACCAAGCATCCAAAATTTAGTGAGGGCCACAAGAAATGCCAGTTCAGCCATGCCCCTGGTAGGGAAGAGTGTAAACGAGCTTGATAAACACTTCTCTGCCATCTTATTAGAGAAGATGGATAATCCCAGAGCAGAAACAACACCCAGAATAAGAAAGAAGAAAATGGGTAGCTTGGAATCAAGACCCAGTTGAAGGGCTGTGAATGGGAGGCTGCAACATAGAAGAAAAAGCTGCATTTACCAAAAGGGTTACTCAAAAATACGAGACTGCCGAAGGAGGGGGACTCCAGACTTGCTAATGGAGAAGCATTTCATTCCAGAGAACAATAAAGAGGATGCATTATCAAATACAAGGACTCCAATTATCCCCCAGAGAGAGACATATGTTACTGAAAGTGAACAGGGTAAATCTATGACTAACCAGGAGGGTACCATCTTCTTGGTCCCATGCCATGCACAGTGGAGATCTACAGTGATAGGTCAAGAAAATGAAAGCCTCAGGGACACAAGTGAACAGATGATATTTTCAAACATTGTCCAACCTTAAGGTGATCATTACATGAGGAAAATGAGCATATGAAGTGAGAACAGTAGGTTCCACGGATACTGTTCAAGGATGGAAAGTTGTTTTTTTCTTGTTTTCGTTTTTCTGAGCCGTGGCTTACAATGCCAGAATCTGGGTTCTTAGAAGGGGTCAGATGGCATCTCACATAAACCAAGCTTTGGCAGGAGGCTTGCCAACTTAATAAAGAGACTTGAAATTCGAATTTGTGGAAAGAGGAGAAAAAATATGAGAAAAAATTAAGGCCTTTGTCAAATATCATATGATGGAGGACAGCAGGTATGCATGGAGATGAATAAGCAATAACTCATAATGCTGAAGCTTCCTAATAATTCCAAGAAGAAAATAACAAGGAAAAAGTGTTAGGATTAACCATCCAGTACTTTTTTTTTAATCATCAGATGCACGTACTATAACTCTAATACTCTAGTTTAACTTTAAGAAGTGAACATCTTGAACGTTTGTAATGCTCTCAAATAATCACAAGCAGTTTACCTTCCATTTTTCACAAAAACTATGAAGACTATTTTACTTACATATACACACACATATATAAATCTATCCTATCTAATATTAGACAAACATGGTAATTAACCGTACCTCCGACGCTTCCCATTGGCTAATCAGGGTGATGTGCAAATTAACTGCCAACCAAGATGGCGGCCAGCAGCCAGGCAGCTAAAGCGAACACAGGAGGTTTGCTTGCCCCAGTGGGAGGAAGCCAAGGTTCCCCGCCTGCCGCTGCCCAGCTCTGAGCTGCACTCTAACAACTATGTTGCAATTATAGAAGCTAAACAATCCCCAGAAACCTGCTTTCAGCCAGCCAGGCCTCAGAGCTGGAGCTGCAACAGTGTTTCAATTATAGAAGCTAAACAAAGCCCAGATACCTGCTTTCAGCAGCCGAGGTCTCAGAGCTGGAGCTGAGCCTCAGAGCTAAAGCCGGCTCTCAGTTCCAGTGACAGCCATAGAAGGTAAATAAATCCCAGAATAAAAAAAAAAAGAAAAAAAGAAGAGGTTGGGAGCTTCAGTCGCCTGCCAGCCTGAAAACGGC
>NW_005354291.1:666923-696511 GCF_000412655.1 Myotis brandtii | reverse complement strand
GAGAGGGCACAGGCCGGACTGAGGGACCCCCCTCCCCCCCGAGTGCACAAATTTTTGTGCACTGGGCCTCTAGTATATATAAAAGCCCAGCAACCGGAACGGCGGAACGACCAGAATGACTGGAGACTATGACGCGCACTGCGGCAGCCAACCAGCCTGATCTAGACCCCGATCGCGCCCCCCCACCCTCGTGCCCCGGCTAGCGCGGTCCCCGACAGGCCCCCAACACCCTGATAGGGGGTGGGGCTGGCTGGCCAACTGCCCGTGGCCCTTCCCCCTCTCCCCCCCGCAATGGCCTGGCCCGATGAGCTGTCATCAGGGCGGGCTGGCAGGACCCCTCCTGTGCACGAATTCATGCACCGGGCCTCTAGTGTATGCATATGTATGTATATATGTAATATATAATGTATATAATGTATATGTGTATATATACATAACTCATATATAATATGACAGTTACACTCCCTAAATAACAGTCTCTTCATATGTAAAACAGGGTAATAAATTCTGCCTACCACGCAGGATGTTATAAGCATTAAGTGATATAATGTATGTAGCAAGTACTAAATAAATAGTAAATTTGTGACTGTATGTTTAAAAAAAACTTCAAACAAGTAGAAACATACTCTCTATTGTAATAGATCTTTGCCAATAGAAACAAACCCGTCTATACATGATTTAATGAGAGCCAGTAGTATACCTGCCTGAGATTGGTCAGCATTAGGGATGGACTGGGCAAGTGCCAAGTGACCCGTGGATGGGGACAGTGCTGGCCCTGGGAGCCCCGGCAGCTTGCCCAAGTGCCCTGCCAAGAGGGATTTCTCAGCTCTGCCTCCAACCCGCAAATCTGCTGTACCTTGTCAGAGACGGAATCGGCTACATTTTTTCATGAATACAGACCATTTAGGGACACAGTAAAAACACTCAGACTACACAGCCTAACTGAAATTAAGAGCAAGAATAGCTGCATACAAAAATAAGAATCACATCTCCAAAACTGCTTACAAATCACTCTTTAAAACTGGAATCCGGTGAAGTTTCGTTAAATTTGCCTTGTTTGTATGCAGGCATTCTCTCTCTAGAGCAGATGCACCCATCAAGATGGCAGGCAGTAAAGTAAGCTGAAACAAATCAACAAATACTTGCCATGTGCTTACATTTATAATATATTCTCACCGTGTGCTTGTGTTTACGTGTGTGTGTCTGTGTGTTGGTAGAGGCGGATCATAAGAAACAAAGTTGAAAACTTTTTTTTTTCAGAAAATAAAACAAAAATAATAAACTAGTTTGTCAGTATGGAAAGTTTACTCAGTGTGTTTCACAATATTTTGAACTTTTCAACTATACATAGCATTTTCCAATTGCAGCAGAAGTTATACTACATTGGCATTGAAGTGGGATAGCTGACCTCACAACTTGGACCTCAGAGGTTTGCCCCTTCCCTCACCCAGATCCTTTATCTTTTCCTTACAAATGGCCTTTCGACTGCCAATAATTGATACAGACAGCGTGTCGTAAGCAATGTGATAACAAAGAGACCGGAGAACTGGACTAAGTTCATTACAGAAATAATTCTCCGTAATTGTTTCTGTTCAATATCAAACAAGACTACCAAACATAATTACAGAAAATTATCTTGTGATGGCCACTTAAGCTACTTTTCAAAAATAAACAACAATGAACACATCCATTTCCAGTGCATTTCTCACACCTGCAAAGGTAGACTTCACAACTCCCTGAGGAGACTGGATCTGTGGACGGTGGAGGAACATTCTCATAGAGGTGCTGTGGGCCGAGTTTGTGTTTCTATGACTGATGCTTAAAGAGTCTGAAGCACCCTCTTTACTTCAGATTTATGGTCATCGGGCCACTTGAAAGGGAGGCAAAAGGGAAACCATTGAAGCAGATGGATGACAAAACGTGATGTAAAGCTAAAGGAACTCCTTCTAGTATCAGCACAACCAATGATTTGACACAAACTGAGGTTCTAGAATATTTTCAGACCTACCAAAATGGGAAGCCTTTACATGGTTTGGATGTGGTAAGTAACCTTCATGTTCACTGAAATAATTGAATGAAAAGATTTCTACTTGATAGAATATTATAATAGAGCCAACTCTTTTGGCAAAGATTTAGGTCATTTCCATCACAAGATGATTTCAATGATCTACTACTGATGTATGTTTAAACCCATAAAGAACTTTACATAAAATTTCACACTGACATCATCGTCCATAGTCTTAACAAATGGTATTCATTCAATCTGTTCAATTTTTCCTGACGTTAAATTTTCCAGTTTTTTTAAAAATCCAATTAAAGGTGGAGCAGAGAATGTTAACACCACATCTGATAACAATATGCATTTTGCTCATGTGACGGAGGTAACTGTGTCACTTGCCTAAATTCCAACTTATAAGCTAGGGCTTCATTGGAGACCTTGGCAAGTTAATATATTAGAAAAATTACAACCATTTTTAAGTTGGTTCAGTAAACGTGTTTAGGGTACCTCCACAGATACGGTCCCAACATGAAATAGCAATCATCTGTAATGGTTTATCAAACAATTTTCTTAGAGTTACATTTATTATATTCAAATGAAATTTGAAATGAAGCACTCTGAATTTTAGAAATCCATTAAAAGGATCTTCAAGACTCAATCCAAAATGGATCAATTATAAGATTAGTATATTTGACAGAATAAGTTGTTTTAGAGGCACTTGACTATTGATTGTGCAAGAATTTGAAAGAACTTGAGACTAGTATGATATTTTGACAAAGGATAAATTGTGGACTGAGAGAAACTGATCATAATTTTCTCATGGATTGGCTAAGAAATAAATAAAAACTAAAGGTTTTTATTTGTTTCCAATTTAACTCATTACTAGTAAAAATAAGTAACATCTATATATATAAAAACTTAATATGCAAATAGATCGAACAGCAGAACTACCAAACAACTGAACAACTGGTCACTGTGATGTGCGCTGACCACCAGGGGGCGTGCGCGGAACATGGTGGGCGGAATGGTGGAGCAGATGAGTGGGGGCGCCAGACCAAGGCAGGGTGCCGCTCGCTGTCATCGGAGCGAGCCTCTGGTGGTTACTGAAAATTCTTTGCTCCCGTGCGCGATGGTCCCACCCGGTGCTCGCACCTGCTGCTGGCGCCGGCCCCGCTGGCACCTGCTGCCAGCGCCAATCGCCCCTCAGGGCTTCTCCTCCTCCCCCTGCTCCTGAGGGGTGATCAGGGCCGGCAGCTGCCACTCACACCCTCTGATGGCACCAGCCCACTTGCACCCGCTGCTGGTGCCAGCCCCAATCCCTCTGCGCCGTTACCAGGTGTGAGCGGGGCCAATGCCGTCAGTGCATGGGAGCAGCAGTGGCGGTGGGAACAAGGTTGCTGGCAGAGAGGGGACCATGGGCTGCCACAGGAAGAGCTGGACAGGGGTGCAGAGGATGGGCCAAGACCCACCCCTGTGCACACCACAGCCTCATGGCCCACAGTTCTTTTCAAGGTGCACAAATTTGTGCACTGGGCCACTAGTAAAACAAAAATCACAATGGCTAAAACAAATCTTAGAAAATAAGATTTAGTAGAAATAATCAAACAAAACTGGCAATGACTAACCATTGATAAAAGAATTAAATCTTCCTGGTAAAATTTCAATCATGATACGAAATTTTGATTCTGTGAAATAACAATTTCAATGGCAGAAACTATAATGATTGACACTTTAATATATGCCAGAAAGCTGAATAATATATAAATTGTTCTTAAATTATACAAAATATAAGTGATCTAATTAAATTAAATTTTGTAAATAAAAATAGACCAAAAATGGAATGAGCTGTTCTATGTAAAATGGAAGTTGCATCAAGAAAAGACAAAAATTAATTGATGCTCACTATTAAAAATTTAAACTCCCTCACATGAAGTCATGAACATCCTCAAAGATCAAAACATTTCTGTATCAGACTGGTGTGGATCTCTTGACAACATGTAGAAAAATTTATTCTCTCTCTTTCTTTTTCCTGGATAGTTATAATACTTAAACTCATAGTGCTTATATAAGTTATGTTAAATATTCATATTCTGTAACAATAATAGAATTAGGTCTAAATCCCAGAATGAGAGCGGGTATTTTATTGTCAGTGAGACTTGAGTTCAAAATCCTCACCACACCACATACTAGTTGTGTGATCTTAAACAAGTGATTAAGGCACCATTGGCAAATATCAATATCTGGCAAAACATATGATATCTCCAAGTGTTGCTGAAAGGATTAAATGATAATTTTATAAAATGCACATGTTATTAGCCTTTCTATCATTGTTTCCCTTCTTGATGATAATGCTTGAGAATGAGGTATGCCTGGCACACAGTAGGTATTCAAATATAAGGTAACTTATGCAAATGATATGATGATGAGGAAGAAAATCTGTTTAGCTAACTCCTGGGTGATCAGCAATAACTATTGAGTCATGTTAATTTTATGAATGATTCTCAGACATAGATGGATATAGATCCCAGTTGGGGTGGGGGGGGGGGCGGCTGTTTTCATTCAGAAAACTCCAAGAAAACAAGGAATAGGATTAAATATCTATGGTTTAAATAGAGGCTCAAATCTTCAGTGCTACTTGAACAACTCACTCCATAGAATGAATTTGTTTCTGAATCAAAAGCTAATCTGTTGCACTACTGGCAACAGAATCAATAATTTCCAACAGCAAATAGAGTATTGTATGAAGGAAAGGAATGAAAATCACTGGCTTAACAGTAAGTAGGCCTTTCACAACCAGATGAGCTGCTCCTGACATCTTTTTGATTCTTGGTTTAGATTCCTTGATTCTTGAAGGCTCATTATTGTGGTAGTTGCTACTGGCTTTGTTATTATCATTGATTGGTTTGAACTCCAGGGTTTCATCAAGGATGTCACCCCTACTCTGCAAACATTCTTCACTTTGTCATAGAAATAGAAGAAGAAGAAAAATAGCTAGGGCTTTACCTTGAATGTAAACAATGTGGTGAGACTAATTTGCTTCTAAACATTTTAAAATAGCAGAGAGCCTTTCCAATATGTTTTCTCATCTGAAACATAAAAGTCTAAAAATAAGATTCTAAAGACAGAATTTCTCAAGAGGTACTGGGGCTTTCATTTTACTTTAGGAAACACTTTTTTTAACATAGAATTTATAAATCAGAAAGATATGTCTAGATTTTTAAAAACAAATATAAACAGCACAGCCAGCATGTGGATGGGTATCAGCTCTTAAAATATGGAAGGAGAGAAACTATGACCAAGGATCAAGTTTGATGCCCTCCTTCAGGTCAGTGAGCACCATACAAATTCAAATACAGCTGGCCATTATTGTTTTCCTAAGAAAAGTTTACAGATGATGATACATAATCTAAAAAAAAAATCAACACACAGGAACAACAAGTATAGATGAAATGTCCCAGATGACCCTCAGAAATAAAGCTCCATCCTCCACCAACATTTCAACAGGAAGTGCCTTCCGCCTTCTCCTGATGGCGAATAGAGGCTGCATCTCTTTATTTGTCCCATTGGATATTCAGCAAATCCATTTAAAAGAGATCAAAAGCAATGAGCCCAGAAAAGGAGCTATGTACTGTTATGTATTTCTCTCCCCTACTGCACTCATTTTGGGAATGAAAAAATGATTTCCCTGCATCCTCCCTCCATGCTACTGCCCACCTCCTCTCTACTTGCTTAAACTGCCAAGGCGAATTGCCAGCACGAGCTCTTCAATCAGCAGAGTTCAGAGAAAAGGCTGATTTAAAGAGCACCCACTGTGCGCTCCTGGCCAGGCCAAGACAACTGAGGTGGCGCGTGCTCATTCCACTCTGCTCATCATCCCTCGTGTGGTGGATTGAACCATGGGTCTGTGGGCCCCAAGGAGAGATGTGTGAGTTCCCTCGGCCCCACTAGGGCAACACTGAGACAATGACTGATACCTACTCAGCTTGCTTGGTCCTGCCTGTCTGGGCTAATTTAAAAGGAGAACATTCCTAATTTTAAAGTAGGAAAGTAATGTGAACATAAGTACAATCTTTTAGTTTCTTTATAAATCATCTCCTCCCTACTTCTTTTTTTCTTCCAGAAACTCCACAGGAGGGCATCTGTTCTATTTCCAGGTTTATACACTGTAAATCTGTTCCATCTGGCAGTTCTCGGGAAACTTATGGGATAAAGATACTTTGGATTCCAACTGGCTCCAAAGTCTTTGAGGAACTGTCAGTCAGTATCAGAAGATGAATTGGGCCTTGAGGAAGATGCAGGTCCTGATGCCCATGTAATCTTAGCATACCGTAACTTGCTGTTTAAACACAAGAACACCCGAGGAAGAGCCCCTGAGGGAAGGAAATAAATGCCAAAAATGACATGCAGTACTTGGCTGGGCTGAAGTGAGACTCGGATCTGTCTGGGAAGTAGAGCTAAGTGATACTTGTTCTCACAAGTACCTTTTTGCATCCACTGATTTACATTAGGGCAGAGAGGCCTTCTTGGGAGAAAAACACACTTGAATCACATCTCCATTTAGAATTCAAGCATCTCCTGGCACATCTGGTAGAACTCTAGAAGTAAACGAAATGGACGCCAAGGTTCGGGGAGGACAGTGGGGACTGGCTACAAAAGAAAATCCTGAAGTACAGTTATAAATGCAACATTCAGTCACTTAGTACTTAAATCCACTCAGACAAAGCTACCTGGAGATATGTACAAATCCCAGCTGGGAAAGAACTACTAGTAAATGTGACCTGGCAAAGCCATCACTCTAAACTCTGCCACAGCTTGACCTTACAACCCTTGTTCTGGGACCTTCTGATCTGAGTATTTCCAAGAGGAGGAAACATCCTCCTTCTTCCTTCCCAAGAGTTGGCCAAGCTATGGGGGCAGGTGGAAGCTTGTCAGAAGGAATGTTAAGGACTCGGCAGGAAGCTGCTCCTCCATCTGGGCAAATGCATCATGGAATGGGGCAGGTGGAGGGGCAGGAGCCTCGCTGCAGAATGGACCAGCAGCAGGAGGGGTTCTGAGAGATGGTGAGGCAGGTGAGACAACTCCGGAAAGTTTATTGGAAGAGATTGGAGCTTCTTTCAAAACAAGTAGAGATTTAGAACAGTGAGATTTAGTTAATGTACACATAACCTGGTGTGGACTATGAACCAAAATCGTAAGAGGTGACTTTTTCTCTGGTCCTGTGAAACCAACTTATCCAACTGAATTTCAGGGAGTTTGCTTGCCGGCGGGCTCTGGACTGTTAAGTGGTAACACTGAACAGTGTATCTTATTACTGAGTGAAACACACAAAATTTGTTTTAGATAACAATATCAGAAAGAATCGCTTTCATTTCAGTGAAGCCATTAGATATAATAGTTTATTTTACTCTTGTGTAACCAAATATTGTCCCAGCATGATAAATCTTAATTTGCATAACTGGGCAGTGAATTCTACCAAAAGTAACTTCACATTTATTGAAACCGGAATTCATTTTACAAGTGACTTTTTAAGAACGTATCTTCTACAAATTTAGGTAAACTATACATGAACTATTAAGGCTTCACTTTATGACTATTAATTCTATTTTAAAATGTAACCTTCATAATTATCAGATATTCACTTATCAAAATTTGTCTCCTCAATACTATCACAGAATATCTTCTTAATATGATTCCTTGAATTGTCCTAGTTAAAAACACCTCCACCATATAAACCTGTTCCCTTTAGCCTTTCTTTTTATCCTCACTTGAGGATATGTTTTTCTTGATTTTAGAGAGGAAGGGAGGGAAGGAAGAAGAGAAAGAGAGAGAGAGAGAGAGAGAGAGAGAGAGAGAGAGAGAGAGAGAGAGAGAAACATCAATTACTCGCCTTCCATACTTGCCCAGAACAGGGATGGAACCCATAACTTAGGTGTGTGCCCTGACTGGTAATTGAACCCACAACCTTTTTGGTGGATGGGACAATACTCCAACCGAGCCACCTGGCCAAGTTTCCATTCGCTTTTCTATAAGAAATCCTTTTAATCAGGAATGGTTCTGTATGCCTGCTATACCAAACTGTATCATATTTCTAAATGGCTGTCTTTAAAAAGGAAAGCCAATAAAAATAAATATTTAAAAATAAAGAGAGAGAGAGAGAGAGAGAGAGAGAGAGAGAGAGAGAGAGAAAGGATTGGAAGCTATGGGCTTTGACCTACAAGAAGCAGGTTAAATGGCAAACTCGTTCCTAGGTGCCAAATGGCACTGCTCAACATGATTTAAATTTCAGAAATCACCCTTTAGCTGCTCACTCCCTTCTGAGCCCTTTCACTACAGTTCATGAATTTCCTTCCACAATGCCTTGCTCTGTCTCAGCAGAACCCTGATCAACAGTCAACCTTTCAAAATAATTTCCACTTTTGTTATTCCTACTGAATAGAAATCGGTGGCAAATTCCACCTCAATTTGAAAAAAGACCTAGGTCAGGACACGCAGTAAAACATCTTCCACAGCAGTGAGCACTGAGCCTCAAGAAAGTGCACAGGCGATTTAGAATCTGAATGCAGAATATTCATAGAGTGGTGGACCCCGCCATGCCCAAGTGTATTTTGCAATTAGCAATCACAAGAGGCCTCTCTGTCAGCTAGAATGAAGGCCTCGCTGCCCCACAACCTTCTGGCGCTTGCCAGGGGAAGGGAGAAGGCCAAACAATCAGAGCACAAAAGCAGCTTTCTCCTTCCCTTTTTCCATGGAAGAGGAAACACCCTTTTCTTCTGAAATCCCTCATAAACCAAGGTGCCCAGGGGGCAGCTCTAACTACAGTTCGGGGTAATTTACATGGGTTTATATTCTCCACTATTCTTTTTGGGGGTGATTAATTTCTATGGCAACCACTACATCACAAGACACGTATGTTTACTCAGAAATACTGTGAGTGTGGCATACCTTCTTTAAAAATATATATATATATATATGCTTGAAAGAAAATGGGCATCCCTTTAGTATGATGTTGTTTTGAAGACAATTTGCTTTTCTAAAACAGTAAAATTTAGAGTGCTTCTAAAGCTTGCTTTTGTTGGGAGGAAGAAAGTAGAGGAAGAGGGGCCTATATACTAAGTATGGTATGCACGGAGAAATAATTTAAGCTTTAAATATGCAGGGTTTATAACACCTAACATTGTATGCAGATCTGGCAGATCTAAGAGGCATTACGAGTGAAAGGCAGAAGGAAGGAATTGCTTTTCATCAAGAAGTAAGTGTTGCATCTCAATCTCTGCAGTATCTATCATATTCACTTCACAAGCATCAGTAATGTCTCTGCAAGTCCTAGTTATGAAGCACAAAAGGCAGAAGTCAAGCAAGTTCTGAGCTTATCCTTAGAGCTTTAGTGGGAAATCAACATAAGAAACTGGTTTTGTTACAAGAGGGGATGGGCCTCACTCCAACCGCACAGCTGGCTTGCCCAGCCCAGGAATCCCAATCAAACAGGATCAGAAGAGTCTCCAGAAGTTCACATTTGCCAGCTGCCACCGAAGGAAAACATGGACCAACCTCAGTTACTCTAAATTCTGGAAGTCCCATGTGGTCTTTTCACTTCCTGAAAACTTCGTATCATTCTTCAAAAGACACGGTTCACACAGCACTCAATTAAACCACAAAGCAAGCTATTACAAATGAACATTGGAATGGCATGGTCTTACAAGAAGAAAAGCCTCAATCTGTCTGAGATTTGGTTCTTCCATCATTGTTCATCTTAAATTGGGGTAAAGTTCATTTATCCGGGTAGAGACTGTTATGCCCAGATTTCAGGATCCCCAAGAACCCACATCAGGGAGCCAGCCAGTCCGATGCAAAAGCATAAGAGTCTTTATTCGAGCTAGCTCGGCTCCCCGACCTTGCCGACACAGCGACAGGAAGCAGAGAGAGATAACTCTGTGTGGAGACGGGTTTTATAGGTGGGGGTTGGAGTAAGGGGAGGAGAAAGGACTGTGCTCTGCCGATTGGCCAGGAGCAAGTCGGTGTCTTGTTCCTGGGTGTGGCTAGCAGAGGCTTAGACTTCCGGGAAGAAGCTCCTTGCCAAGCATGTGGCCAAGGTAAGATGCAGGGCGTAGCCCTTACCCTGGGGCAAGATGGAGGGCGTAGCCCTCGCCCTTTCAGAGACCACAACAGGCTTTCAAAAGTGGGGTTTTTTGTTTGTTTGTTTGTTTTTGCTATTTTTGTAGGTATAGTGTCGTGGTTAAGATGACAGACTCTAAGGACAAACTGAACTCAAGTCTCAGCGTGGCTACTTGCTCTGTTGCATTGGTTTTCTTCTCCGAGACAGATAATGACTGTTGAAAACCTTGAAAGTGTTTTAGGCAACAATAGTAAAAAAATAATAATAATGTTATTTTCTCACCTACATCAAGAGGCACCTCTTCATCCATGTTTCTAAGAAAACAATAGCAACAATGAAGCAGATAACTGCCTCCAGACATAGTTCCTGTGACGATGCTGTATGTGGTGAAGCTGAAGACGTCCGCAGGCAACTCCCATCTTCCCCACTGTGGAAATCCAGAGAGGATTCCAGAGCGAATTCCAGAGAAGCCTGGCACACTCCACTGTACCTTCTCTCCCTCTCAGCCTTCATTACATCTACCTGCAAGTGAACAATCCCTCTGGGCTGTAAAGATGAGCAAATGGTGTGCCAGGAAGTGACTGTGAGGAGGAAACTGGTCTTGCAAGGCGTGTCAGGCCATAAAAACTGTGAACAATGCACTGGGGGGTGGGGGGGGGAAGGTCGTTATCGCTGGCCCCAGGACAGATCATCGGATATGGCCTGGGGACCTCAACACCTGGGGGCCTTCCTGTAAGCCCACGAAAGGGGGCGGAACCATACCTGCAAGACAAAGACCCCAGAAGGTTATAGAAGTGAAGCCCTCTGCGTGTTTCTTCACTCTGATTTGGAAATTATTCCCAGAGTCCACTAGTGCTAATAAACGGCGTCCCTCCCTTTCTCTAGGAAGTGTGCTTGGTATTTCTTTGGTCTTCTGCAACAACTGAACCATATGAGAATGAACAGGGTAGGGTTTAGCTATTCATCAACCATGAGCTTAGAGAGAAATGGGCCACAGGCACCGTGAAAATCAATCTGGTGATTTGAAGAACATTTTTAGGGACCATCAAAGTCAACCAGCCCCAGCTTTAGCATGCTAAATTCCTCAGACTGGGGTCCTTGGAAAACCACTACCTGTACAGGACTACTGTTTTGTGTTTGTTTGTTTGTTTGTTTGTTTGTTTTTGTAACAGCTTTATTAAGATACATGATAACATTGTTTGAATAAGATCAATCTGGTGATTTGAAGAACATTTTTAGGGACCATCAAAGTCAACCAGCCTCAGCTTTAGCATGCTAAATTCCTCAGACTGGGGTCCTTGGAAAACCACTACCTGTACAGGACTACTGTTTTGTGTTTGTTTGTTTGTTTGTTTGTTTGTTTTTGTAACAGCTTTATTAAGGTACATGATAACATTGTTTGAATAAAAGAAAAAAGAGCAAACTATTTTTTGAAAGACGTTACTTTTGCAATGCAAGCAAGAATAGACTTAAGTGCTGATATGTGATAGAGGCACAATGATAAGCATAACTAAATCAAACGCTTGCCAGGTTCAAACCAGCCCGGTAAGTTTCCAGCATCAAAGATAACCAAATAACAACAATAATTATAATAGCTAATGTTTACTGAATACTAACTGTAGCCAGGTGATCTGTGGGGTTGATACTAGATCTCTGTGGGGTTGATACGATGATCATCTCCTTGATAGATGGGGGTATGAAGGTTTAGAAGGGGACAAAGGGTGGGGGTAAAGAACTCAAAGCCAGGCCATCTGACCCAGACCAGTGCCCTTAACCTCTATTCTGTGCCATGCCCCTTTAAAATTTTACCCCGGAGAACTCTCTGAGGACAGTACACAATGGAGTATTTTACTCCATAATGACTTATATTCATTCACTTGCTCAAAAGCAATTACTGAGTGCCCACTGCAACAGAAATCTGTGAGGAAGTGTAGGGAGTTACTAAAAGAGATAAGCTGGGACCCTGCCCGCTAAGAAAGGCAGATAAAATTGTCGAAAGATAAGATTGGAATACAAACAACCATATTTCAAGGTGGTCTGTGACTTGCAGTTAGAAAGGGTGAAGTGATGTGAGTATCAGGTTGCACTGTTACCTTCCCTAAGACACCTTTGATGTTCAGGTACCTACTGGAAACTAATTTAGTGTTAAAGCTTGGAAAGAAGTTTGCCTAAGCCCTGTGCTTTGAATCAAAGGGAAACATTTAAAATTCCATATTCAAATTCTAAATACTTTAGGGCTGGATTTCCCTTTAAACAGGCCAAGGCACTAAAAACAGTGTTCCCACAAGACGGCTTCAAGATACTTCTACAGCTGGGAAACTTAGAAAAGGCCACACCTAGTCCAGTCCAAGGAGCTATTCCCTTGGGAATTTCCTTTCCATGGTCACATGTCAGTACCGGAGGCCAAGTGTGGCAGTGCCCTCACTCCACCTGTTCTAGTGTGGCTTCCATCATGAGGCCCTGACTCACCAACCCCCAAGCCCTCCAACCCAGAGTCTGACCTGAGACCCAGGAGGTACAACCACATGGCTGAACATTTTGGAACTAGGACTTAGCCCAAAACTACCACATAGCCCAGCCGGCGTGGCTCAGTGGTTGAGCGTCGACCTATGAACCAAGAGGTCACAGCTAGCTTCCCAGTCAGGGCACATGCCCAGGTTGTGGGCTCGATCCCCAGTGTGGGGCATGCACAGGAGGCAACCTATCCATGATTCTCTCTCATCGTTGATGTTTCTATCGCTCCCTCTCCCTTCTTCTCTGAAATCAATAAGAGTATATGTTTTTTAAAAGGAATACTACATAACCCAATCAAGGTCAAAGTCATTTTGTGGGATTGCTATCCGGAGGTTAACAGCAAAGCCCCTCTCTATGGCACTTACTGAATTGGAAGATGTGAGCCCTGCCTTCCTCATGGAGAGACCCCATCTATAAAATAAAGTTCAGAGGAAATAATTAGAGCCAAGAGATGATGCAACAGCTAAGTCCTGACAACAGCCTTTTAGCCCCTGGACCCAGCTGTGCCTAAAGCCAGTCACCTGGGAACTCCTTAGGACATGAGAAAACACACTGCATCCTACCTTGGCTTAGGTTTCTGTCCCTGGGAGGAAACAAAATGATATCAACTATATCTGCTGCATAGAATGCCCCATAACAAGGCTTCAGAACCAAGCCTACATAAGGCCACTCAGTATCTGTGAGACTTTGAGCAATTTAGCAAGCTCTCTGGCTCAGTATCTTCATCTTTAGAATGGAGATAAAGGTTTAAGAGCATTTAACAGTATAGTAATCATAAAGCACTTGGCACAGTGACTGACACACGGCAATGCCAGTACATCTGAGGGCTACAAACGTCACTATCACCATCATCATCACTATCATTGTGACAGTCAATTTTATGTGTCAGCTTCTGTAGGTTATGGTGCCCAGTTATTTGGTAAAACACTAGTCTAGATGTTGCTATGACGGTATTTACAGATGTGCTTAACATTTACAATTAGTTGGTTTTAAGTAAAGCTGATGACCCGTAATAATGAAGATGGGTCTCATCTAATCATTTGAAGGCCTTAAGAGCAAAAACTGAGGTTTCCTGGAGAAGGAATTTTGTCTGTAACAGAAATCCTGCCTGAGTTTCCAGCCTGTTGTCCTGCCCTATAGATTCTGGACTTGCCTGCCCACAACTGTGTGAGCCAATTCCTTTAAAACCTAAGAGAGGGGTGGGGGGAGAAGAGCTAGAGAGAGAGGAGCTGTCTTAACTGCTCCCAATCCCTTTGCAGGACTGGGGTTATGATCCAGAGCCCCAGATGATGCACAGCTCCCCGAAGCAAGCCATTCGTGTATTTGATTGACTTCCCCTGCTGTTCTCCAGGAAGCAAGACAATACCAGGCTTGTCTTCATCAAAGACCTAAGCACGGGATCTCATGGAGGAACAAATATCTGTGGCTCACATTGTATCCATCTCTGGCAAAAATCTGGTGCATGATTAGAATTTATCAGAGGAAATAACTGCTCTGGAGGCCCAGTTCTCATCTCAGAACTGTGCGCTGTGGTGTTCTCCGAAGGCCCCATTGTTAAGTCATTATATTTCCACCAATAGATGTGGAGGGGATTTGTTTGTTTTAAAGCAATGCACAAAGAAAATTGATCGCCTCTTCCCCAACTAATCAGTATTGACATCTAAAATGATAAGCCAAGGCTCCAAGTCCAGGAATTGATCCAGACTGAGGGAGCTGAAAGCCACTCATTTCCTCCGAGAATGCAGAGACATGTCCTCCATATGCAGCAACAGGAGGCCGTGTGCCCTACCCTCGCCTTCCTCCACCCACGCTCTGTGACGCCATGTCTAGCTTCTCTCTGATTTACCATCCATTTACTATGGGGCCAGGTCTGTGCTAAGCACTTCATATATTTTTCCCGGATTTTGCTTTCCCACAATCCTCCTTTCTACTCAGAAAACACAAAGCAGCATGTTTCTGGAATGAAAGGGATGAAAGTTACATATTTCTGATGAAATAGAAGAAGAGAAACCCTGCCAAATGCCTCATAAAAGCTGCAACACCTGCTGACTAAAAATAGCTGCTTACGCAGTTCCAAGGAAAAAAATCTGTTCTTTCCTTTCAAACTCTGGCTGGAGAAGTCTATCTCCATGAATCAGTTCATCAGCCATTGATTAGCTTCTCTAATTAGCCCCTTTAATGAGTGCAATACAAATACAAGGCTTCTTTATAGGTGGAAAATGGAGGGAACCCAAGCCAGCATGTGGCCATGCTTCAGGCAGAAATTCTGACCCCAGAATTCAAAATGTGTTGCCTATACCATAAATACAAGTCCTGCTCCCAAAGAAAATATGATAATACCATGGTTATAACTGCTTCATCATTTTCATGTGACTCAACTCCCAAGACTGCAAAGGAACTCAGAAAGCTCTTTCTCTGCCTTCATTCTTATGCCTCTTCCATACAAACTTAATAGGCTAAGCATTAATTATGATAATGGCTAGCATGTTTCAGGCAGGTGTCAAGAGCTGTAAATATATCTTATTTAATCTTCTTCAGTGACCCTATTGGGTAGGGGTTCTTATTGTGATTTCACAGATGGTGAAACTAAAACCCAGAGAGTTTAGGTCACTTGTTGGAGGTCATGCAACTGTCACATCAAATAAAGTCAAACACTGACCACCATCATACCCATTCACCTTTCACTTACATGGTGCTTACGATCAAAACCCCTGGTTATGAGAAGGAGAGGTTAAGTGGGCATCACAATTCTCTATTTCTCTTCACCAACCATCTCCTAGCTGGGCTCCTTGCAACCAATTTGCTGTACTCAAATTCACGGTACCTACTGCAGGCAGCCAGAGGTTATCAAAATGTAAATTGATCATGTTACTCTTCTGCTTAGAGTCTCCAATACTGCCCAATGCTCCCAAGATAAAGTACACACAACTTAGCAAACTTCCAAAGCCCTGAATGATCTGGCCCCTACCTACTCCTCCAGCCTCTAACATCTCTCTCCCTCTCACAGAGCTGCAGCTATCTGGATAGATCTCATTTCCCCACACACACCATGCTTTCACTCACTCACAGTCTCCTGACCTGTTGCTACCTCTGCCTAGGACATTCTCTCTCTCTCTCTCTCCTCTCTCTCTCTCTCTTCTGGCTAAGTCAGTGGTTCTCAACCTTCTGACCCTTTAAATACAGTTCCTCATGTTGTGACCCAACCATAGAATTATTTTCGTTGCTACTTCATAACTGTAATGTTGCTACTGTTATGAATCGTAATGTAAATATCCGATATGCAGGATGGTCTTAGGCAACCCCTGTGAAAGGGTCGTTCGACCGCCAAAGGGGTCGCGACCCACAGGTTGAGAACCGCTGGTTCTCACCATAACCTACAGAAGCTGACACATAAGTCCTCCTCATTCTCCACTTGTCAGCTTAGCTGTCTCACGCTCAGATGCCTTCGCCACTCCCTTATATCAGGTGATCCATGGTTCTCCACTGTACTTTGGGAGATCTTTCACATATCCAGGGACTAACACCAGCCTGGCACAAAGCAGGCTCAAAATAAATGCTTATCAAACCAATGGGAAAAAAATGGATGACATGATGGCGAAGCCTATCATCCAGCATACCAATCTCAGCAATACATTTGTGTAATCCAGACCAGCTCAGGATTATCAAAGGTGCCAAATGTATGGATATCCATGGCATCTCTCAGTCACAAGAGCCCATTCCTTCTACTCTCTGTGCAACTGCATCCTGGGAAAAACAATCTTCCATACCACAGACTGATTTAGCAAACCTGCCTCTGTTCTTCCTTGGCAGATGTGTCTAGACTGAATGAAAGAGGTGAAAAAGCCCTGGCTGGTAGTTGTAGAAGGTCATCAGTTTCAGGGTAAAGTGAGAGAGATGTGTGTATCAGTTAAGGAAGTTCATGGCTACAAGTGAAACAAATTCTACCTCAACCTGGCCTACGCAATTAGGATATTAATAAATATCCAGTATAATAAAAGTTCAGTGACTGAGCAAGCTCCAAACATATAGCTCGGCAGTCGGTTGCTCAATATCATCTTCAAGGATCCAACTGCTCTGTCTCTCTCTGGTCTCGTGTCCTCAGCATCATTATACAGCTGGCTTCCTTCATTATCATGGGGTAGCTGACAGGAACAGTCAGTAGCTAAAAGGCTGTTTTCTTGATCAAATCCAGAAGGAAAAGAGGAATATCTTACCCCACCATCAAATGTAAGTCCTTCCCTTCCATTTGATTGGGCCAACATGGGACCTGTGCCCACTCCAAGACCAAAAATAATCTGCAGGCCGTGTAGTCCAGAAAAATGCCAAGAACTAATTGGCTTATATGAATCATCTGGGGTGAAATGGATGTACTTATAGGGGGATCGACAAGAGACTAGGAAATAAATCTCTAATGCTAAGGATAGAAAAGAAAGAGTATACTTATTTCCACCTAACAAAATTATACTTTTCTCTATTTGCTCCTGAAGATATCACATATAAATACTCCATTTTCTTTTTTTTTAATATCCTATATAATAAAAGCACAGTATACAAATTGTCCCCTCAACCAAGAGTTCAACCAGGGGGCAGCACTGGCCAGGGGAAGGGAGGGCGTACCCAGCCGGCAGCCACTAGCCACTAGGGACCCTACCAGTGCATGAATTTCATGCACTGAGCCTCTAGTACAGCGGTTCTCAACCTGTGGGTCGAGACCCCTTTGGGGGTCAAACAACCCTTTCGCAGGGGTCGCCTAAGACCATCGGAAAACACATATATAATTACATATTGTTTTTGTGATTAATTACTATGCTTTAATTATGTTCAATTTGTAACAATGAAAATACATCCTGCATATCAGATATTTACATTACGATTCATAACAGTAGCAAAATTACAGTTATGAAGTAGCAACAAAAATAATTTTATGGTTGGGGGTCACCACAACATGAGGAACTGTATTAAAGGGTCATGGCATTAGGAAGGTTGAGAACCACTGCTCTAGTGTGTGTGTGTGTGTGTATGTATATGTATATGTATGTATGTATATATATTTTTTTTTCCACAGAGGAAGGGAAAAGGAGAGAGAGATAGAAACATCAATGATGAGAGAATATCATCAATCACCTGCCTCCTGCACGCCCCACACTGGGGATCAAGCCAGCATCCCGGGCATGTGCTCCAACCAGAAATTGAACCCATGACCTCCTGGTTCATAGGTGGATGCTCAACTGCTGAGCCACGCCAGCTGGGCATACTCCCATATTCTTTTTGAATGTGTGGTTCTTCTTGCTGATGCTAGCTCCTCTTCAAGTTAATCATCTTCTGCAGACATGCTTATGTTGAGTCAGCATTTAACATTTTGTGGCTTGTTGCTCACAGCGGCTATAGAAACTGCTTCATTCAAACTTTCACAAAGGCAATACAAAAGATATCAAGAATATAAGCCCAAGGACTTCATTACTCTTTTGTATGTGGGCAGATCTTTGATAATATCATTAAGCAGAAGTTTCCATCACTTCACATTAAATAAAACATCCCGCCTAAATGATGCAACAAAGGCTGGAGGGGTGGGCGTGGGGTGGGGGGGAAGGCTGTCACAGTTAACAACACATGGGTACTGCCCTGCTCCTCAAGGTGTCACACTTGTGTGTTCTGAAACAGGAGTTTAAAAGCCAACTAGCTTTTAGCCCTAGCTGGTTTGGCTCAGTGGATAGAGTGCGGCCTGTGGACTGAAGGGTCCCAGGTTCGATTTCAGTCCAGGACACATGCTTGAGTTGCGGGCTCGATCCCCAGTGAGGGGCATGCAGGAGGCAGCAGATCAATGATTTTCTCTCATCATTGATATTTCTCTCTCTTCCTCTCTGAAATCAATAAAAAATATATTTTAAAATAGAATTATGTTAAAAGATTTTTTAAAAAGCCAACTAGTTTTTAGAAAAAATATGTATGCTAACGTCCATTCTACTCCACTGCAGATAACTTGTCAAGTTATCCTGAGTCCATCTTTGCAGGGTTTATCTAAATATACTGAGGTATCTAATAATTCCCTGGTTGTAACTCTAATCTAATATACAGGATCTTCAACTTCTAAACTCTCCACATGGGCTGTTCGCCCCCCCGGACACAAGCACATCGAAACCACTGCTGAAATGATTAAGCTATCATTTTATGCTGAGATCCCAGCTCATGACGAATGAAGACAATATATATGCTTTAGAAATAAACTTCATTTTATTTGTCAGGAGATCTTTATTGTCATGTATAATCACATACCATAAGAGCTGGACAGGGAATTAATGACCATGTATTTCAAACGACTTGTCAAAATTCTCATAGCTGTCACATAGATACATTCTCAATGATTTATTGACCAATACCTCTGAAAATCTTCTAGTGAAGTGATACCTGATCCTGCTGATAGAAAGTCCTAGACATACTTCAAAGACAGCAAAGTTGGTCTCTGGTGGTCTCCCATGCTTGTATATTCTCCTCTAGCCCAAAAGGCTAAAAGCTTTCACGTGGTACCATTTTTCCCAATGTAAAAATCCAGCAGACTTGCCATGATGGCCAATAGCCCATGTTCCAAAGATGCCCGTAAGCAATGCTCCACCCTTCGCTGTGCTTGATTTCAGCTCTTAAAAGGAAAGCAATCTAGTTGGTTGACGGAAGTAATAACTGATGAGCTAGATTAAAATATACTTCAGAGCACAAACCCAACCTTATATGTGTTTGTACCCCCTAACCGCACTGAGGACTATGCTTTCCTTGCGGCAGGCATGCAAAGGATATAAATCTAATCCTGTTTAATTTTCCCAGGTTGATGTATTTAAAGATGAAATTTAACTCAAATTAATGTTTAACTGGAAGAAATTATCTAGGAAAATATTTATGAACAGGAATAAAAAATATTCTTCCTTCTCCTTGCTTACCTTTGAGCTACTTACTACCATGACCTTCTTACTTTTCCTTTCCAGACCACCATAAGTACATCATTAACTCATTAAACAAGTATTAGCAACATCTATCATGTTCAACGGCCATGCTGGGCACTGGACAGAAAACACTAAACAAGCTAGACTTGGGCACTACTTTCATGTAGCTTTCTTGGCAATCGGTTTCCTTCTTCACTATTTTTTCCTGGGCATTTTAGCTGCCATAGATGATGATGATGATGATACAACTTCGAGTAGGGCTTTCTATATGTCAGATTCTGTTCTAGGTGCTACACAGTCCTTACAACCTATGAACAGATAAGAAAGGGAAGCCCGCAAGACCAGAAAAGTAAGTTGTTAAACGAGGCAGTCTAAACTAGCCCTATTCTTAACCTCTGCTGCCTATAATGAGCATTAAGTGACTTTTATTTTCATTTCTACAATGGATTATCCCATGGGAAATTTCTTAAAAGATAGAATTGAAAACTTTCTGTTAAGAAAAGAGGTTGATAGGAATGTCTGTTGAGTTTTTAAAGTAAGAATAGGACTTATACAGCACACAGCATTTTTTTTCCTAACTCTGGCACCATTCAAATTATCTTTCTATACTTCTTTATATCTTCTACCTTTCATAGATCAATGTTTTAATTAAAATTAAATTCATTGAGTTTTAAAACTCTGTTCCAATCACTATCACATACATTATTTGATCATAAAAATCAGAGAATATTAACTTGCTGAAAATAATTTCTCTTTTTGAAAGGGCCACTAGAAGATCATTTGCCCCTTTATCAACAAATATTTATTGAGCACTTAGTTTATGCCGTGTTCTGTGTGAGATGTTGGGTAGAGGATACCCTGTGAAGTAACAACTCATTGGGAGGGTTCAGACAAGTAACTAATGTTGACTGTGAATGACAGAAAATAGCCTGCATATGGAAGTGGCATCTAACCCAGCTTGGAGGTTGGGTCAGAAGGTTGTCAAAAACACAGGTGTCTTTGTATTTTCATTGAAGAGTTACAAAATCCTGTAGACTGAGCTTCTATATCACAATTTACCTTTAGAGAATACTCTACAGCACTCATAGGTCAGCCTAGCAGCATCTTAAAATTGAGGATCAAGGCTTTATGATGACATTCACTGCTTACTTTATTCATTTCTTAAATCCAAAATACTTCCACAGAGAAAATTAATAATTCACCAAAATGGGAATTTTGACTCTGAATAAGGGTGCCTTTGATTCATTAACATGCCACATGCCTTCAGTGACTTTTTCTTTTTTCACTTGCTAACATTTCCCTTAGAAGTGTCAGGAATCAACATCCTATGCCTCATGATGCCAATAACTTGAATGTTTAAAGTAGCAGAGCAATACTAGAAATACCAGGGTAGTTCTCTGTGAGGCTTCCCTCCCTAACACTCCACCACGCCCCGCCCCCGACTCCCCAGCATTTCATTTCCTTATTATTTCATTTTAAAACGTCTTTATTTCTTGCGTATATCTTGTGTATGTCTTATCTCCCCCAAAGAGTTTGTGGTAGAGCATATCAAGTTGTGAAAATTTCTTTTTAGAGAAAGAATGTATCATAGACTTTGGCTCGTTCACTGGCTTCTCCAACAGAAACTAAAAAAGAAGAGAATCCTCAGGTTTCTAAATCCAATGAACTGCTTTGTAGCTGTGAAAACGGAAAATGGGAAAATGACAATTTTGTTAAGAATTGTTGTTGTTATATCTCAATTCATCAACCCATATCCCGCCGAATTGCAGTTCCTGGTACACTGGTCCATTCTGCGTGCATTCTCATCTGCATCCTTTCAGAATCACCATTTTCTTTGACAAATTGATGATCCAAAATGAGTACTCTGATATCCACTGTTGTAAATGCTTTAAATGGTGCTTTTCGTCTGTCATCACTGAAGGCATATTCTGAGGTTACAATTAACTTTGAGGCTAGGGAGGTAGTAATTACAGTCTCTTTGCATTGGAAGCAAATGAGTCCATTTATTAGCATTAGAGTCGCAAATTATCAATTTTCTAAAACTAGTGCAAGCAAGGTCCTCATTGTTTATACTTCTTTAGGCTTGAGAGCACCCAACTTTCATTAAGAAAGATCAATCCAAAATGCATGTATCCCATTAGGGACAGGAAATAAATGGGAAGCATCAAGGAAGGGAGGAAAAAAAATTTTAATAAAGAAGAATTTTTCCTGAAAAGCACTAAAATCACACAAACTGTTAGAATCAGAGAAGGTAAAAGAGAGTAAAATTTTAAAGTCAGGTCACCAGGCTCATTATCACCTGGAGCTGAAACGTAACAAAACTATATATGGCTCAGGACAATATGGGGACAAATCCTTAAGGGGTGGCTGTTCCATTGGTGCTTTCACACTTGCAGATTCAGCTAGCTCAGAATAGTTTTATTTTCATTTCATAAGTGATACCAATTCAATGTGGCTTCAAAATAAAACATTAAAAAACAAAGCATTCTTCTTGAACCAACTCTGAGCAAAAAATAAATAAATAAAAGCATGGTAAGGAAATTTGAGGACTATCTTCAAATAAGGAAGACAAATTATTCCAAATGGAAAACTATCCTCTACCTATCTGTATGTGGGGGGGGGGGGGGGGGGGGGGGGTGCAGAATAAGACAAAAAAAGAGTCAAATAGATCATTACCAATAATATATACTACTTGGGAAATAATATACAATATTACTCAGATGGATAGATGATTGATAGATAGATAGATAGATAGATAGATAGATAGATAGATAGATAGATAGACAGACTGACTCAGATCAGACACACACATATATATCCTCAGAAAGATTCAGAGAGGAAAAGTAGGAGACAAGCAGGTCAAGATGCCATGGATCAATCATCTTCATTTGTCTCTTGTCTGAGAACTCATATATTTCTGAGACAGTAATGACCCCAGACATTATGATGACATTTAGCGGCATGGTGAAGGGTGGCTGAGGGTGGTTTGTTAACCCAACCTCTCCATCAGCAGATGGGATCAGTACAAGTAAACACGCAATCTTTGTAAAGACTGTGTTCTTGCTCTGCAAACTCAGCTTCAAGTCTAGTACCCTGGCCCTGCTTCCAACCAAATGGGTGCTCCACTCTCTCCTCTGGCAATTCTGGAGCAAACAGTGACTGAAATAGCCAGATATGAACTCCATTCCCGCGCTCTGGGTGATGGCAGTGTTCAGCGTTCCTCTGGTTGGTTTTGTGATGTTTCAGATTTACTCGTAACTAGTTAAAATTGGACTCTCACTATTTTCAAGGACAGATACCTCCTTTTAGCGACTTGAAGGCCACTCACCAAGCTTGGCAGTACTGGTGGGAAAACAGTTAACTCTGTGAAACTACAACTATCCTTTCTGGGGCTATCTGACCACACACACCCTCCAGCACAGATTTCCCGCTTCCCACCTTCTGTCCTCCCCCCCACACACTTCCCTGCCAACTCATAAGCCCCCCTGTTGTCCAGCGGTCACCCCACCCTGGGATTTTCCGCCGCCGCTCACTGCCCACCAGTGTGCAGAGGTCTGTAAGGCTATCTGTGGAGGACAGGCCCCTCTCTGAAAGCACAGTGTCCCCCAGCCGGCAGCAGCACCCAGCGAGGCACAGAGACTCCAGCCATGCCTGGGAACCCAGCGTCACAAAGGGCTCCTCTGATCCCGATAGCATCTGGGCTCCCGCTCATTAGCACATTAAAGCTGCTCTGTCCCTTCCTTCTGAGCTGCTCTGTCTGCCCACTGCCGGCCTCTGTGGAGCCTTTGAGGCCCGGGCTCATTTTGAAACCTCTCCAGTTCAAGAGGCACCAACCCTTCCCCGAAGCCTGTCAAACTCTCCTTTACAAACCACAGGTACCTTCGAAGCACCAGCACTCAGGGCCACGATCGGACAGCCGGACCACATGCCTTCTGCCAAATCAGGCTTCCCAAGACGAGGCTTGCTGAAGACAAAACCAGTTTAAATATATGTAGTTTTCAAAAAAGAAACACACTGAAGTCCACAGACTTGTGCCTTGTTCACAGATGGGCGGGTTTCACTTCAGAATCTGACAAGCTCATGAGAAAAACGACGGGACCAGAACAGTGCCTGCATCCAAGTCCTGTGTGTGCTGGGGGCCCTGGTCAGCATTTATCACCGGCCTGGTGACAGCCCACAGCCAGGAAAACCGGGCTCTCGTTTTAATTGTGTGACCAGGATCACAATCGCACACTGGCTGCTTGGCAGCTTTCCAAGCCCTCTTCCAGATGTTATTTCATTTAAAAATCCCAAAAAATGCAATGGCAAATGAAGGGCTAGGATTATTTTAACTGGTTAACAAATAAGAAAATTGAGATCCCCTCCCCCCAAAAAATCAGTTGCCTGAGACAAAACATATCACATTCTGAAGGGGACAGACACTATCACTCCAATGGCCCAGATGCAAAATCTCTAACTGACTTTTAATTCCCCCGTCTTTCTCCCACACTCCATTCCCAAATACAATCAGAACCAAAATCCTCCTGGGCTCCCTTAAATATGTCCTACAGCAATGTCCTCACTTTTTCACCCTAATTGGTTTGCTCAGTGGTTAGAGCGTCAGCCCCCGAACCGAAGGGTCTCATGTTCGATTCCCAGTCAAGGGCACGTATCTCGGTCAAGGGCACATATATCGGTGGCAGGCTTGGTCCCCAGCCCCAGCTGGAGCATGTACTGGAGGCAATCGATGTGTCTCTCTCACATCAATGTTTCTCTCTCCCCGAACCTCCCCCTTCCACTCTATCTGAAAATCAGTGGAAAAAAATATCCTCAAGTGAAGATTTAAATATCCTATATAATAAACAGCTAATATGCTAATTAGACCAAACAGCAGAACGACAGTCCAGATGACCTTCCAGACGAAGCCGTGGCTGAGAGGGCCTCTAATAGATATATAGATATATAGATATATAGATATATAGATATATAGATATATAGATATATAGATATATAGATATATAGATATATAGATATATAGATATATAGATATCCTCACTTTTTCATAGCTGAATTCACTAATGGTCCTTGCTGGTGTGTTGCTTGGGCCAGGCCTGTTTCTGAGTCAGCCCTTTCCAAGACCTATTCTGAACAGCAGTAGCTTCTTTCTGCCCATCCCATCCCAACCTCGTCCCCACCACAAATGTCAATGAGCACATAACACTGCCCTGAAATCCTACTCTACTTCTTTGGTGTGTATCCTTTCAGACTCTTCAAAAGGACAAATTCCCACTTCTCTCCGTATAATTATCCTACCCCTCCCCCATCACCTACACCAGTGGTCGACAAACTCATTAGTCAACAGAGCCAAATATCAACAGCACAACAATTGAAATTTCTTTTGAGAGCCAAATTTTTTAAACTTAGACTGTATAGGTAGGTACACTGTTATTAACTTAATTAGGGTACTCCTAAGGCTTAGGAAGAGCCACACTCAAGGAGCCAAAGAGCCGCATGTGGCTCGCGAGCCGCAGTTTGCCGACCACGGACCTACACCATCATCCTCATTGAGACCCTTGCTCAGAATTCACAGAAAAGGAGAAGCCACTTGCCAGGAACAGCCTGTTATTCCCACCACCAAACCTACCAATGACCTTCACTTAGACCCACACTTCTGGGCCTCCCCTCCTGTATGAGGAAGAGTGTCCTGGCTTCTCCCAATGGCCACCGGCCATCTGCATTATCCTCTCTGTTAAAAGACCCTCCCTTTACTTTGCTCCTGGTTAAGGCAAAACATCACAAAAGTTATGTTTTGAACCCTCACTTCAAGTTCCCTCCCCGAACCATTCCATCCAGGTTCCATCGGCACCACCACTCTGAACCTGTGCTTGTCATGGCCCCCAAGGTTCTCTGATCATTTCTCTGCCCTTGATGACTCAGCACAGCCAACTGCTTATTTCCTGCCTCTTAAAACCCTTCCTTCCTTTGGCTTCTGAACACCACTGTCCTGTTTTCCCTCCTACTTCACACCCCTCCTTCTCCAGTTCCTTTGCTGGGTCCTCCTCCTCTATTTGACTCGGAAGTTGGTGTACTCCCCAGATTGGGACCCCTCTTCTCCTCTGTCCACACAAGACCACCCCTAGTGACTCCTAAATCCAAATCCCTAGCCCCTGACTTCTCCCCAGAAGAAACTCTTTATTTTCTACTCACAAGCATGTTCCTCTCCCAGTCTTCCCCATCTCACATAATGGTACCATTACTCACCCGATTTCTCAAGCCCAAGAAACTGGAATTTTTCTTTATTCTTTCCTTCAACAGCCTCATCAAATCACTCATCCAGCCCCTTGGGTTGCATCTCTCAATGCAAATCACTGTGAACCAATCATTTCTCTCCACCTCCATGACTCCCTCCAGTCCAAGCTTCCAACATCTTTCCTCCAGGAGCCACTTACCTGTCCTACAATCCATTCTCCAACAGCAGCCAGGGTGCTCTTTTCAAAATACTAACCAGATGATTCCTCTGCTAGAACCTTCATTACTCCCTATTCCACTTAGAATAAAACCCAAGCTCCTCTCTTGGCCTACAGACCTAGCTTTGCGTTATAGTGGAAAGTGCTACCCCTCAGGGTTTACAAACAAGGGTCAGTGTGAGTGGCCGGACAACTGGTGTGGCTTCACTTCTAGCTCTGGGGGGAACAGAGTTGGATCTATTCAGCAATTCAACAAACAATTATTGAGCAGGTAAGACACACCATCTTGCTATTGTGGATACTTCAGGGAATAAGACATGAAGGCTGCCACTCTTATGGAGGCTACATTCTAGTTGGTGGCAGGCAATAAACAAATATATAAGGAAGATATTCAATTGTGCTAAATACTATACAGAGAATTAAAGTGGGGTGATGTGATAGAGAGGTAATGGGTGGTACTTGCTTATTTCACTTGGCGTATGCTCTCCAGGTCCATCCATGCTGTCGCAAAGGTTAAGATTTCCTTCTTTTTTATGGCTGAGAGGTATTCCACTGTGTAAATGTAGCACAGCCTTTTTATCCACTCATCTACTGATGAATACTTGGGCTGCTTCCAAATTTTGGCTATTGCAATGAACATAGGGGTGCAGATGTTCTTTCAAACTAGTGTTTCAGGTTTCTTTGGATATATCCCCAGAAGTGGAATCCCTGGGTCACAAGTAAGTTCCATTTTTAATTGTTTGAGGTAACTCTACACTGCTTTCCACAGTGGCTACACCAGTCTGCATTCCTAACAAATGTGCACAAGGGATCCTTTTCTCCATTCTTGTCAACACTTATTTGTTCATTTATTGTGGTTTTAATTTGTATTTTTTCTGATTATTAGTGACGTTGAGCATCTTTTCATATGTCTATTGGTCAGCTGTATGTCCTCTTTGGAGAAGTATCTATTCAGATCTTTGCCCATTTTTTAATTGCATTGTTTGTTTGTTTTTGGTGTTGAGGTTTATAAGTCCTTTATAAATTTTGGATATTAACCCCTTATCAGATGTATCATTGGCAAATATATTTTCCCATTCAGTGCATTGTTTTTTCATTTTGCTGATGGTTTCCTTTGCTGTGAAAAAACTTTTTAGTTTAATGTAGTCTAATTTGTTTACTTTTTCTTTTCTTTCCCTTGCCCGAGGAGATATACCAGAAAAAAATTTTGCTATAAGAAATGTCCGAGATTTTACTTCCTACGTTTTCTTCTAGGATTTTTATGGATTTTAGTCTAACATTTAAATCCATTTTGAGTTTATTCTCTGGTTTCATTTTTTGCACGTATCTTTCCAATATTCCCAACACCATTTACTGAATAGACAATCTTTACCCCACTGTATCTCTTCCCTTCCTTTGTCAACTATTAATTGCCTATAAAGGCATGGGTTCTCTATTTCTGGGATCTCTATTCTGTTCCATTGATCTATATGTCTGGAAAACAGAATCTTTAAGCAAAACCTGCACATTCATTTCATTGCAGTCTTATTCACAATAGTCAAGAAAGGGAAGCAATCTAAATGTCCACCAACAGATAAATGGATAAAGAAAATGTGGTCTATATATAAACGGAGTAGTATTTAGCCTTAAAAAAAGAAACTCTGCCATTTGTGAAAATGTGGATGAACCTCGGGGACATCATGCTAAGTAAAATAAGCAAGTCACAAAAAGACAAACACTGCACGATTTCATTTATATGAGGAATCTAAACTAGCCAAACCCTCTTAGAAACGGAAAGTAGAATGGTGGTTGCCAGGTTCGGTGGGGAAAGGGAAAAGAGAAGTTGTTGTTCAATGAGTATAGAGTTCCAGTTTTGCAAGATGAAAAATTTCTAGAGATTTGTTACATAACAATGCATATAGTTAACACTGCACTCCTTTACACTTAAAAGTGTTTAAGATAGTAAATTTTATGGGGTATTTCTTTCCATGTGTCTATTGGAGTTTGACTTCCAAAGCATACTGTTTTGGAAACATAATCAAGAATTAATGTGCTTGAACAATATGCAGTGAATGCTCATTGGCCTGAACTTGAATGAGAAAGATAAACTAAAACCTGATAGTGGTACTTTCATATTCTGCATTCTACTTATATGGGAAATGACAAATAAATAGTAAATAAGCTCCTGCATTGGGCACCCAACTGAAATTCCTATATATCATCTACATCTATAGCAAGGTAGAGTAAGAAATAGACTTCTATTATGATGACCCTTAAGCACTGAAGGATCTTAAGTGTTTCAAGTAAAGGTAAAAAAAAAAATACACTAAGATATGTCTATTTTATTACACATTAATTACTTGGACATGCATCATCTTTAATATAAACATGCATCTCTCCAAGCCTTGTGTATTAAAATAAAAATACTTGATGATCTTTTATTTTTGTAATTTTTTCCTTGAGTTAAAAATAAATGCACCCTTCAGACATCCTTTGTTTACTACTGATCTTAGAAATGTCTGTTTTTAATCACACCATCCAGTTCCATTTGGCATATTTTGTATCAATTATGCTCATTACTACTTGATCTTCCCCTTTCGTTTTGACATCTGTTAAAAGGAGCAGCTTGAGGAAGAGCCTCACTACCAATTTTTTTAACAAAAGCTTTTCCATTTGATAAAAAGGGGATCATATAAATTATATGTCTTTATCAACTGTATCTAATAGTTAGTTCAAGCAGAGCCCGATTCCCTGAAAGCAATTTTGCTGGTTCACCATGTTCTGTCCACCTTAATTAATGACTCAGAAAAGCGATATATACATATGGTAACTTCCTGCATAGACGTTGGTTTTATGTAGGCTTGCTACCAACTCTCTTATGTAGTCTCCTTACTGCTCCTTGGTCTTCAATTTTTTAAAGTTTCAGAAATTTGAAAATTGATCAAAGTAAATCAAGATGTACGTTGGAAATAAATCAGTTAGTTCCAAATCAAATGAATAGATAACCCGGTGTCACACTATTGGTTCCATTCTAATGATTAGACATCCCCACTACAAGACTCAAAAAGGCAGAAATCCTTTATAACAAGAGACATCCCAATGTATCTCTTAGAGTGGGAAGAAAGTGGATCAAAACTAGAACTTCATAGTTATTTTTATTAGCATTTGAAAATAATATTCAGGTGGGAAAAGATAAATAAAACTATGCACATACAAAACACAAAAGGAGCTGTCACCTGTTTTCATAACCATTCATTAAGTAATCATTTTAGAGGAGAAAATATTTGGATACTATACACTTCAGTATCTGCTTCTGTATGTTTGTAAAAAATCTACAGGTATCAGCAGTTTCTGTGAGAGGGTCATCATCTGTCGCCCTTGAAGTATTTTCTTTTTTTGTCATATCTTGCTCGCCCATGGCAGGGTAATAAATACTGTTCTACACTAAGAAAGAAGTAAGGAAGAGTTTCCCGCCTTGTTCGAACCAATACATTATTCTAAATCTATGGAAACTGAAGAAGTAACAATGTCCCCGCATTTAAGTCATCTTGTATATCTCTTGCATTTCACTGCCAAAACAATTTTGAATAGAATGGGGTGTGCGG
>NW_005354291.1:663860-666891 GCF_000412655.1 Myotis brandtii | reverse complement strand
GGAGATGCCCAATTGTCATGTACAAAATGCAGCATCCCAAGTTTACAAGCCTTTAAAGAGGGGGGAATAAATGATGCAGGATAATGTGAGACAGATTTCATTAAGGTAACACTACACTTTCATTCTAAGCTTCTTGAGAGCAAGTACTTTTAATTAATTATTAATCAGTACTTCTCTCTGTATCTGTTCCTAGGTAGACGTGATATAGCTAGCATATGTGTTTCCATGTCTTCCTCTTGGTTGGCAGGAAGCTATTGCTATAGACTATGACGAGTAGCAGGTGTTCACCAGGCTTGCATTGCTCACATCTAACACTCCTCGTCTGATTGTACCATCCTCAGCTCTCAGCACTGCCCTTTGGCCCACGGGGAGTCTAAGAGCTAACAGCGGTGCAAGGCCCCATTCTAACAATGAAGTGACTCCACTGGCCACCTCACAGCAACAGAACACTGCCAACTACATATTGGCATGCCAAAAGTTGGAGGGACGAGTTTTTATATTGGCTCCAGATCTGCAGCCTCACTCTCTGCTAGCAGCTAAGTTGCTGCATGCCAGAGGTAGATAAAAGGAAACAACTGAAGCCCAGAAGACTGAATTGACAGGACAATGCAGGCGAAGGAAACAGACGTATTAAGGAAAAAAGGAAGAGAAAAAGGAGAAGAAAACGTGATCATAAGCTTTTAGAATATGAACAAAGATGCTTATGGTTTGGCCGCAAAGAGCCAGCCTTATAATCGTTACTGACTTACCCAACACAACTAGATGGTTCAAACCAGAAGGGAACCACACCTAAGCGCTGGCACAGGAGCTCTGAAATTCACTCTCCCCCACACTCCTGAGCCCAGTCACTCAGCAGCCACTACTCACTCTGTCTCCTGTTGAACTAATCATGGCTCAAAAGCCAAGCACATCAGCACGCTGACAAAATTATCCCATCAAGGCTTTTACATTTATTCTGATTTTTTTCAGTCTCCTTCTCAAAGGTGGTCCTCCTCAAAAGAAATATTTTCTTATCTTTTAAGGATAAGAAAAGACTGTTCACTCAATACAAAATATTATATTGAACACTCAGAAGAACTCTGAAAGACAATTAAATATTTTAGTGGAAGTCTAAAGACTATAACCCTAAGGTGCCATTCACAGATGTATCTGTGACTAAATGTCATGGACCCAAACTTTCGGCCTAAGTTCCTCCTCTATAAATTAGGAATAGTTAGAATCATATCACAGATCACCGAAGGCTTAATAAAACACAAAGGTCTATCCATGATGTACCATGACTTAACTTAATTTGCATATGATATTCCCCAGACCCAACGCAGACAACAGAAATCAGTTGAATAAATGAATTTGTGTCAAGTCTCAAAACTATGTTAAGAAGGGTAAGAAAAGTATGACAAAACCCATTTTGCAAATGAAGCAACCGAGGTCCAAGCTGATGAACAGCTCTGCCCCAAGCCACATGGCCAGTTAGTGGTGGAGAAATGATGACAACCCAAGGCCCCTCACTTTTACTTCAGTGATCTTGTCATTCTGGACTTTAAGCTTCCTTAAATATCAAGAAATAATCTGCACGGAATCAATAAGACGTTATAATCAAGCAAAGATAAATGAATTATTGCACCATTTTTCAGTTTGATGAGAGAAATTAATAACTAGCATGTTCTGCTTAAAATTTTAAACAACTAATGCCAAGACATTTACAATTTAAAAACGCACAGGTAATCATAAAGAATAGGAAACCCACCCCTTCTTCTCTGTGAAAAGTCAATAAAATATATTTTAAAAAATTTTTTAAACAACTAATGCCAAGAATTTACAATTTAAAAACGCACAGGTAATCATAAAGAATAGGAAAGCCACATAATGTGTACTGAGCCAGCATCTTCTTGACTTGGTCTGCTCATTAGCTTTTAAGTGTGATATTTTGGAAGGCGTCATTCTAAGCTACAAACCAAAGTTAAGTGAAGGCTTGCCTTTCTAGTACCAAGCCAGGTCTCCCTTCAGAGTGAATGTCTTCTTGTTTGCTAATAAACAGAAACATACAGAAGCCCCCACAAGGAAGCTAATATGCATGTTCAGTCTTCACAAGGGACTGTTGAATGGTTTGGATTTGATATAAGTAAATTAAACCCTACTCTTAAAAGAAAGAGGTTTTTCAAGCTTCTATTTCTGTACATATTTTGTGCTCCCTCTAGAGCTTGTAGCCTCAAAGAGCTCAATGTCAATTTCTTGGAGAATCTCAATTACCCAAACCAGCGCCACACAGAAACCTGTAAGAACAGAACAACCTTAAGAGTTACCCCTACCGATGCATGGCAAGGCGCACACGCACCCAAATAAAGACACACAAAACCAATTCTCTACGCGATGTTTAAGTGTCAGTTCTTCAACCACTTCAAGTTCCTTAAGTAGCAAAAGTCCCTTTCACATCACAGCCGAGTTAGGGGCGCCAAGAGGGGGCCCCCTCTTCCCGTCAACCAGGTTCTCATCCTAACACGCCCGGTCCTGGGTCCCCGTACTGCGCAGATTCCAGCACTGGAAGTGCGGGCGCCGGCGTTTGCCTCCGGCTGCCGCCGGCTTGGCGATACCCTGGCGCCTCGGTCGCACACCCTTCCCGCAACATTTCTGCACTTTGCGTGGGTCGGACCCAGGCCTCCCTCCCCTGCTACCAGCCAGCCGGAGTGGCAGCGGCAACTGAAGTGTCGGGCAGAAGTGGGTCCTCCACCTGCCCGCCAGGACTGTCGCTGCCACCCCATCCCTGGTATTTGAATGAGGGGGGCGATCAGAGACAACCGGGCGGGGCTGGCGCAGCTGGAGGCCGCGACTTCCACGCCATTCGGGAGCCCCATGCCTTCCCGCCTCCGCCCCGGCCACCCCCGGGGTCCCCTCCGGCCCTGGAGCGTCAAGCTGGGGTGTGAGTGGGAAAGGGAAGGGAGGCAACACGCGTGAGCGGGGGCGTGAGTGGGGGGACACCCAGCCCCCGGCAGGCAGCCCCCGCCCCTCCCGAACTCCGAGGACGAGCGGGCGG
>NW_005354291.1:662458-662872 GCF_000412655.1 Myotis brandtii | reverse complement strand
CTCACTCTGAACGGTCTTTCCTCCCCTGGTTCAGCTGACATCGCCTTATTGTTCACAAACTGCCGCAGGAGTCACTCCTGCGGGAAGCCTTCCCTGACCCTGTGGCCCCTTAGATGACCCCATAGAGCAATCACTGCACTCCCTGTCTACACCGAACAGCGTCGTGTTCCTCTGTGTTCCTCTGTAGGCTGCAGGCTCCATGCGCTACAGCACCTTGTCTCCTTCAACTTCTATCCCATCCCTTAGTCTAGTGTCTGGCATGTAATAAGCACTTGTCAAATGATTGACTGGCAATGAAGAAATGGACTTAGAAATTTGTCCTACATATTTTCAAAAAATCAAGTACTGTTAAAAATAGATAGATAGATGATAGATAGATAGATAGATAGATAGATAGATAGATAGATAGATGAT
>NW_005354291.1:659896-661931 GCF_000412655.1 Myotis brandtii | reverse complement strand
GATAGATAGATGATAGATAGATGATAGATAGCCCAGCCACCATGGCTCAGTGGTTGAGTGTCAACCTATAAACCAGGAAGTCAGGGCATATGCCTAGGTTGTGAGCTTAATCCCCAGTGCGGGGCGCGCAGGAGGCAGCCAATCAGTGATTCTCTTTCATCATTGATGCCTCTCTCTATCTCTTTTCCCCTCTCCTTTCCTCTCTGAAATCAATAAAAAATATATGTATTTTTTAAAAATACATAGGTAGGACAAAGCCCTACCTACTAGACAGACTTCATTTAAAGTTAGAGGGGGAAAGCTGGGGTTACTAGTAGAAGGAACTCTCTACTGAACAAAATATATTGCCTACCCAAGCTAGAAAACACTTTAAGAAAAGGTCAAGAGCTTCTAGAAAGTAATGTAGTTAACATTTTATTCAAACAGAAATTGTTCCTATAAATCTTGACTATCTTGTATATTTTTACTGTCCTAGGCATCAGTAAGTGACTCATTCACATAAGGAGGCTTATAGAAAGTTTATTATATTCAGATATTCTTTGTCCATATCTTGAGAACAAAGAGCTATGCAATGTTATATTTGTAATTCAGATAACAAGACAAAATAAAAAGGTGAGTTAAGCAATTACTTGGTGAAAGAAATCGATATAGGCCAGGTTCATAATTGAACCCAAAAAAATATCTTTATTATTCAGAGAAGCAGAGTATTTTTTTAATAATGCATGATTCGAATATAAAATTCTGTATGAACACTATTTGATAGCAATGGCATGAGTTATTTTTTAAAATTGTCTTGTTTTAGCTTTGGAAAGCTTTGCAGTTTTTTTTCCTCACAAATTTAAAATCTTTATGTGTTTCCTCTTGGCTACTACTTATGGAACTTTGCCGTTGTGAGCATTTGCTGGCCTTGTATGGCCAAAGGCTGCCTGCAGATATGATGAATGTAAGAGAAGGGGGAGTGTGTGGTTCAAATTGACTTCACATAATTAAGTTTAACTTAAAAATCGAGTTTTCCCCTTAACAAATATTTCATAAACACTTACTATGTGCTGGACACTTAATTGACTCCCAGGTGCAAAGATAATAAAGTGTCTCTACTTTGAAGGGATTCTCAATTCCAGAAAGCAAAACAGACCGATAGATAGATGATAGATAGATGATAGATAGATGATAGATAGCCCAGCCACCATGGCTCAGTGGTTGAGTGTCAACCTATAAACCAGGAAGTCAGGGCATATGCCTAGGTTGTGAGCTTAATCCCCAGTGCGGGGCGCGCAGGAGGCAGCCAATCAGTGATTCTCTTTCATCATTGATGCCTCTCTCTATCTCTTTTCCCCTCTCCTTTCCTCTCTGAAATCAATAAAAAATATATGTATTTTTTAAAAATACATAGGTAGGACAAAGCCCTACCTACTAGACAGACTTCATTTAAAGTTAGAGGGGGAAAGCTGGGGTTACTAGTAGAAGGAACTCTCTACTGAACAAAATATATTGCCTACCCAAGCTAGAAAACACTTTAAGAAAAGGTCAAGAGCTTCTAGAAAGTAATGTAGTTAACATTTTATTCAAACAGAAATTGTTCCTATAAATCTTGACTATCTTGTATATTTTTACTGTCCTAGGCATCAGTAAGTGACTCATTCACATAAGGAGGCTTATAGAAAGTTTATTATATTCAGATATTCTTTGTCCATATCTTGAGAACAAAGAGCTATGCAATGTTATATTTGTAATTCAGATAACAAGACAAAATAAAAAGGTAAGTTAAGCAATTACTTGGTGAAAGAAATCGATATAGGCCAGGTTCATAATTGAACCCCAAAAAATATCTTTTTTATTCAGAGAAGCAGAGTATTTTTTTTAATAATGCATGATTCGAATATGAAATTCTGTATGAACACTATTTGATAGCAAGGGCATGAGTTATTTTTTAAAATTGTCTTGTTTTCGCTTTGGAAAGCTTTGCAGTTTTTTTTCCTCACAAATTTAAAATCTTTATGTGTTTCCTCTTGGCTACTACTATATGGAACTTGCC
>NW_005354291.1:623509-659701 GCF_000412655.1 Myotis brandtii | reverse complement strand
GATAGATAGATGATAGATAGATGATAGATAGCCCAGCCACCATGGCTCAGTGGTTGAGTGTCAACCTATAAACCAGGAAGTCAGGGCATATGCCTAGGTTGTGAGCTTAATCCCCAGTGCGGGGCGCGCAGGAGGCAGCCAATCAGTGATTCTCTTTCATCATTGATGCCTCTCTCTATCTCTTTTCCCCTCTCCTTTCCTCTCTGAAATCAATAAAAAATATATGTATTTTTTAAAAATACATAGGTAGGACAAAGCCCTACCTACTAGACAGACTTCATTTAAAGTTAGAGGGGGAAAGCTGGGGTTACTAGTAGAAGGAACTCTCTACTGAACAAAATATATTGCCTACCCAAGCTAGAAAACACTTTAAGAAAAGGTCAAGAGCTTCTAGAAAGTAATGTAGTTAACATTTTATTCAAACAGAAATTGTTCCTATAAATCTTGACTATCTTGTATATTTTTACTGTCCTAGGCATCAGTAAGTGACTCATTCACATAAGGAGGCTTATAGAAAGTTTATTATATTCAGATATTCTTTGTCCATATCTTGAGAACAAAGAGCTATGCAATGTTATATTTGTAATTCAGATAACAAGACAAAATAAAAAGGTAAGTTAAGCAATTACTTGGTGAAAGAAATCGATATAGGCCAGGTTCATAATTGAACCCAAAAAAATATCTTTATTCAGAGAAAAGAGAGTATTTTTTTTAATAATGCATGATTCGAATATGAAATTCTGTATGAACACTATTTGATAGCAAGGGCATGAGTTATTTTTTAAAATTGTCTTGTTTTCGCTTTGGAAAGCTTTGCAGTTTTTTTTCCTCACAAATTTAAAATCTTTATGTGTTTCCTCTTGGCTACTACTATATGGAACTTGCCATTGTGAGCATTTGCTGGCCTGTATGGCCAAAGGCTGCCTGCAGATATGATGAATGTAAGAGAAGGGGGAGTGTGTGGTTCAAATTGACTTCACATAATTAAGTTTAACTTAAAAATCGAGTTTTCCCCTTAACAAATATTTCATAAACACTTACTATGTGCTGGACACTTAATTGACTCCCAGGTGCAAAGATAATAAAGTGTCTCTACTTTGAAGGGATTCTCAATTCCAGAAAGCAAAACAGACCCACATACAACCAAATAAACTATCAAGGGGTAAATGCTACACTGGAAGAATGAGTAACCTATAACGAGGATAAGAAGGTAGGTCAAGTTCACTTTACGAAAGAGCTGAAGAAGAGCATAGATGGTGTCTGTGAGGATTTGATCTGGTGTTGGTGTCTGTGTAGAATTTCACCTGGTGGAGGATGAGTGGTCCAGAGCAGAAGGGCAGTCCTGGCAGAAGCAGCCAAATAAACAAAGGCCTGATGGAGAAGTGCACGGCGGGTTTGCAGGTGATGCGAATAAGCTGAAGCTGAGAGAACATGTGGGAAGTGGCATGAAATGGAGCTGATGCAAAAAGTTTAGTTAACAGCCACATTTCCCAGAGTTCAGCCATTTTTAAATAAATTAATAAGTTTTGCCATATCTGCATACCACCTGTACTACTATTTACTTAATATTGTTTTAAATGAGTCCCTAAAATGCAAAGGTCTACTTTAGCTTCATGCTAAGCAATAATAATCCCTAAAATTATACATTTGAGGTGCTAATCACATTTTCCCAATAGTCATTAAAATAAAAATAAGTAATAAAATTATGTAAATGCTTCGTACTGGTACCACCTAAAATTATCTCTCATGCCACTAGGGGCACATGCTCTACACTTTGGGAAACACTGCTTGCATTAATAATAACATGGAAAGAAACAGCTTTTACAAACTATTATTTTTATTTTTCAAATACGGGGGGAATGAGGAAAACATTGCTTCTATGAAGAGATTTTCCAATAAAGCAGTTTTAAATTTTCTACTAGAAGGAAGCAGGTAATTGTTGAATAACAAGTGATAAGAGAGAAAATTAATTGAGTGAGATGATAGCAGGAAGGAATGACATGATTGTAAAGGAGCAAGCCCTGTTGAGACAAGAATTCAGTAGAAGCCGTCCGATATGTGACCTGAAATTGATCAATTCCCTTTTGTCCAATATGGTATCTACTAGCTACATGAGGCTATTGAAATGTAACTACAAATTAGTTCAAGTTAAATAAAATTGCATTTCAATTCCTCAGGCACAGTAGCCACATTTTAAATGCTTAATAGCCACATGTGGCTAGTGGTTACGATATTGGACAGAGCAGATATAGGACATATCTACCAACCACAGGGCCTCAAGGAGTACTAGTAGACTCCTAAAATCAAACTGAAAACACAGAACTGAATACTAATACATTTCCCTCAGCAAGGCAATTAGAGGACAAGGCCTCAATTAGTAAAGGAAGCGTGGCTTTTTTATGGTCAGGAATAAGGCTACTCTTCTGATAGAAGCTTTGGATGCCTAACTTGAGTGGAATTAGCAAGGAGGAGATGTAAAATGCTAACTAATCAGAGAAATTCCTAATTCCCTTATGTTGCTGCTCAAATTGCCTGATGTGGCTTCTTCAGAATAAAGAGAGCAAAAAGAAGAAAACAGGACTCTAAGTTAAAGTTCCAGCTATTGACATAAAGTTCTATGCTTCTAGAACTCCAGGTCTCTATGGAATGACAACTATGTCCCCACCCAGGCTATCTCCCCAGCAGACAGATATCCTGCTCTTCCTCTTATTTTAGGAATTCCTCCCATACATATAAATCTTCCGGTTTTTCCTTTTCAGCTCCCAGAATGTAAATTTAGGTACGTAATATTGTTCTATTTACTATGACTATGTAAAAATCATTTCTTCTGGCCCAAGTTTTTCTGTTAGTAAAAATGAAATAATGTAGTTGTAGTAAAGAGTAAATTAAATCAGATGACACATAGGAGGCGCTTACTCAAACACAGAAAATATCAAAAAATACATGTAATACCTATAGTAAGTCCTTCTCCATTCACACTATGGTTTTCTAGTGGCTGATAGAACTGAGACTCAGTGTCCCAGTCTGTGAGCCTGCCACTTGACACAGCACAACTTCAGCCTTAATGGTAATCAATCAACCAACGACCATCAAGGATCTCCTCTGTGCAGGACACCAGAGTGTGTAAGTGGACTGTAGACTTCTTCCAAAGAATAGGGCATAACTCCCACATTCAAAGAACTTAGACGTACTTCAAGAACACTCATTAGTGAGGAAAATGAAAGTTGCGACTGCCATCAATAAGGCTTCAGACAAATGCTGAAAGTCATGCTAAGGCCACCACCATTATTGGAAAATAATGGCCCAACAGAGAACAGGGGACCTCAAGGAAGGTGGAATATTTTGAAAACTTACCACTGAGCCTTTTAATACCTTCTTGAAGGCTGGGAGGATTTGTAATGGAAGCAGGGGTTCAGAGTCCCAATAACTGTAATGGTAAAGGCTCAAAGCTTGAAAGTGTGCCTCCAGGTTAGAGAATCACATCATGGAAACATGACCTCTATGAATGCCAGTACATACTAGTTTGATTCATACCTGCATGTATATGCCACATTTAAATAAAAACCCTTAAAAATACTCAGAATATATCATGTATGTAAACATTAGACCTTTGAAATTTAAGTTCCATCATGATCTCTCCAATTTCCACTAAAATATTTCCCCCAAAACACACACAAAAAAGATGTACATATTTCCAAAGCTGCAACTTAAAAATGATACTAGGTTGATCTGCAGCATTTTAAAGGCATTTCTTCTGAGTGTACAACAGATAAAACTAACTACATGGAGAATCCACATAATAATAGGGAGTGTGACAGCTTTACTACCCCCCACCGTTTAATCACTGGGTCAGAAACACTTCAATCACAAAGCTGGGCAACTTGCCATGTGCCTGGTGCTTCCTGAGAAGCGGAGTTCTCCTCCACCCCACTCTCCCTCGGGATCTCTCTTCTAACTGTCACACAGAGATGGCCACTCCCAGAGCACGGACATGAAAAGGGAAGGGATGAAGTGTGTGGAGGCGTGGTCCCCAGAAAGTGTTTAGGTAAGGGTGGCAGGAAGAGCTCATGACAGCATTCATGGGGACTGAAGTTCTTGTGTGTGTTATTCCCTCGGAATATTAGAAAGGCAGGAAGCAGGGTTAGGAGATCTCCTTTCAGTTCAACAGAGCTGCACTAGAAGAAAGTCCGCTAAACATCTCAATGGGGGCTCTGAGTTATTATCATCCAACTGCATTTCTGAGAAGGGCTTTTAACTAGTACCCAAGGGCACAATTGAGATAAGGATAACTAACAAACTCTGTTCGTTGGCAAATACTGGGTTTGGATTAAATTCACCTTCTCATAAAATAAGATACTTTTTTTAAAGGAATTAAATTCTATATAAATTAAGAGTAGAAAATGCAAGCACCAAAAACCAAATTTAATTATCTTAAAAAAGAGAGAGAGAGAGTTTTACTGCAAGAATAGAAGGAGAGGAGGGTCTTTTCATTCATTAGTTCATTTGTTCATTCAACAAGTCTTTATTAAACCCCTAGATGTGGTAGACATAGCATATAAATAAAATGATTGGTTTACAGTTTATAAAAGCCTTTTTATAGGACACATTTAGCCATCAGCTGACTCTATTCTCCCCATTGTATTCTGTAGGAGCTGCTGACCCAAGTGTTGTTTGTGACCTTGACATAATAGATGGCCAGTGTGGCTCAGTGATTGAGTGTCAACCTATGAACCAGGAGGTCATGGTTCCATTCCCAGTCAGGGTACTTGCTGGCTTGATCCCCAGTGTGGGGTGTGCAGGGGGCAGCCAATCAATGACTCTCATCATTGGTGTTTCTGTCTCTCACTCCCCCTCCCTTCCTCTCTGAAATCAATAAGAATATACATTTTTAAAAATAGATAGGATTGTGGGGTTTTTAATTTAAAAATATCAAGACTAATTTACTAAAATTTATTCTAAAGGGATATTTATATTTTGTAGTTTTTAAGGTATCTATATTTTTAAACATCTTACAATTTAGTGCCTAAGTTTTTCCTGAAAATAACAAATAAAATTACATATTTATTTAAGTATATATGTAATATATATACTATATAATATATAGAATATTACATATAATAGTGCATAATTATATGTTCTACTATATATGACCATACATATATGTGTGTATGTATACTATACTATTTATATATACATTAGACTATTCTAGACATACACATACATATATGCATGTGTGTGCATATTTCTTTTTTTTTTAATTTCTAGATAGACTTGCCCACACTTTAAAAAATGTGCTGCTGAGATGATGATGGATCCTGAGCAAGATAATTCTGTGAGTATGGCACAGTTTCTGAAAGATGGATTCCCTCGGCAGAGATTAAAACAAGAGGATGTGCTAATGGAGCATCTCAGACTTGAAAGTTAGCAAGATCATAAACTTCAGTGCTTTCCCGCCCCTCCCCCCTTGAACATAGAGAAAATCATGTTTAGTATAAAGTTTTAAGTGTTTTCCTGTTTCCAATTCATTCCTTCTGGTTATGCCAAAAATCTCAGTAGAATCAGATAAAAGCATGGTGGAATTGTGGAACGCTGAGACACAGTCAAGCTGGTTCTCATACTGGTTCCCAGGGAGGGAACATTCCCTGAAAGGGACTGCTCCCAGGAATATCAGAAAGAAACTAGAAGCAAGGTGACCAGTGGACCATGGTGGCACTGAGAGCAACAGGAAGTACCTATGACATAGAGGAGAAACTGTGGGATTCAGAACTCAGGAAGGACTTAGGCAACATTCTTTCTTTCTCAATATACCCTACCAGTGGTTCTCAACCTTCCTAATGCCACGACCCTTTAATACAGTTCCTCATGTTGTAGTGACCCCCAACCATAAAATTATTTTCGTTGCTACTTCATAACTGTAACTTTGCTACTGTTATGAATCGTAATGTAAATATCTGATATGCAGGATTTATTTTCATTGTTACAAATTGAACATAATTAAAGCATAGTGATCAATCACAAAAACAATATGTAATTATATATGTGTTTTCCGATGGTCTTAGGCGACCCCTGTGAAAGGGTTGTTCGACCCCCAAAGGGGTCGCGACCCACAGGATGGCCACCCACAGGTTGAGAACCGCTGCCCTAGACCCAGGGTTTTCTCCCTGGGCACTTTTATAAGGCTGTCCTACTCTTTTAGGATTAAGCACAGCTACTACTGCCGGCTAAATACTGATCACTGAGCATCAATCTACTTCAGACATCTCGCTCCCAGCCACCACTTACTTCACAAGAGATTTCTGTAAAATAACTTTCTTCCCTGTGGGGTTTCCCCAGGGCCAAAGCATGTGATCATATTGTCAACGTGTCAGCGACACCATTGTTTACTTGTCAAGCGTGCCTGGAAAACATCATCAGCCCAAGACAAATGGCCTAACCCAGGGACAGTGGGAGGACCAGCTGAGCTAGAGCAGTCAAGTTCCGTGTGGAGGAAGCTACTGTTCCTACAGAGAAGATGGGATCCCATTTGGGGAGGGCATTCTAGTGGCTAGAGTGTCACCACTTGAAAAAGAATTGGGGTGTTTATTTAAAGACGGAAAGTCAGATCTTTTCTAATGGATTTTTATCCAAGAACTAAATGCCTGTTGGTGGACAAGATACAAGAGCATAGTCAGATGTTGGCTGTGGTACCTAATGATTCATTACGGAGATGCTCTTCTGAGTGCTCAGCAGAACTGGTACGTGTGGGCATGTTTAGTGAACGGGAGGTGGAGAGGATGAACAGAAAATGAAAAGAAGTTTAGATTTCCCAACAGAGCATAGTCAGATGTTGGCTGTGGTACCTAATGATTCATTACGGAGATGCTCTTCTGAGTGCTCAGGAGGTGGAGAGGATGAACAGAAAATGAAAGAAGTTTAGATTTCCCAATTATTTAGCGGTGTCATCCTATTGAATACCCACACACACCACGTCTTTTTCTCTCTACCAGGAGTAGAAAATTCTGCTTTTGAAACTTCCAGAAAGAAATGAGTAGGAGAGACAGGTAGACCTTTACTGCTACAGAACCACCACTCGATTATGTTAGGCTAGTTTTCCACTTCTTCAGAAATAGTAATGAAAAAAAATGTTCCCACTGTTCTCCTGAAAAGGCTTTTTGTTCAGTGAAGCACTATCGGGAATTATAGGATAAATCAAAGGGTCAGATGGTTACCTATTTCTTTGGAGAAAATACATGTGTGGGGAGAACCAAAAGAAGGCTTGGGTAAAAAAAAAAAAAAAAGAACAATGAAAATACTTTGCTCCTTTATTTTGAAGAACATCATAGTCTGCGTCTGCAGAAAAACATCAAGGCAGGTGCCTGTGGGAGGCTCTGGGTAGAGGGCGTATTCGCGACGGTGTGCTCCCAGCTGCCACTGACTTGGCATTGCCTCATGTCCCACACACGGGCCTCCTAAAGGGAAACCCCCAGAAAGCGATCTGTTCACAATAAGGCTGCTGTAGGAATGGCTGCTGTTTTCTAATAAACTATTATAAGTTTCTGAAGGCAAGAGACAGAGGATCGAAAAGGAAAAGTGTGCACTGTTCAAACAGAGTGGTTGCATAGCATAAGGGTTTCATCTTTCAGTAAAGATGCAAACAAAAGAACTGATGAGTTCCTATGGGCATGAAAGCAGAGATGAAGCCTCTCTCTTTACAGTGTTCAGGCCCTAAAGGATCTGAACCACTGGGATTCCATGATGCTCCAGAGAAGTGATTTAAGACATTCATTCATCAAATGCTCACACAGCTTGTGGGCCTCCAAATTATTTCTCACTGATTACTGGATAAGTATCTTTGGAGCAACTAACATAAATTAAGACTTCATTTAATTTACATCTCTTTCTCTTTTCATAGAAAAGAATAAAAGGCTTGTAGTCAATGACAGCCAATAAATTTGGACTTCCATTATTTACATAAGTCTCTCTCTTCCATAATTGCATAAGTTTTTTTTCTAGAATGAGAACATCATGCCCAATAGCAATTTCTATTAACATTTGCCAAACTATGTGGATGAGTAAAAAATTTAATATTGTATAAATATTGACACTCAATGAACTCTTTCATCTTCAGCTAATATTAATCAGACTTTGATGTTTAGTTATAACAAATGGCCATGAATAAAAAATCTCCTTGTTGTACATTGCATATTGGATCTTAGAATAAATCAACTGAAATACAGCTTCACTGGCTGCATTTTAATAAATACTTTAAAGGTTTTAATAATTTTCCACGACATATACAGGTATGCTTTTAATTTAAGATATTTACTTGTGAGAATTCCACAAATAGACATCAAAGCTTGATATTTGCTTTTCAAAAAATTGGAGAATTTGGGCTTAAAAAGTAACTTTTGTGGTTTACCCAAGCATAACTGATCCTTGAATTTTAATGAGCATTATACATCATTAAGTGGATGTTAGAGTTAGGGAAAGAAATCCAGTTAAGGGATTCCCACATGCCATGGTGAATCATTGAGAGTACATTTTGATAGGGTCATTTCTTCTGCTTAAAAGTAATATGTGGATCACATATTATATGTGATATCCATTTGACATCAGGGGAAAGTTTGGTCAGAAGTCAAGAGGGGCTGTGTTTGCTTGGTTGTTTAGTCTTTAATTTTTTTCTCAGCAAAAATTGCAAGTAAACATACATGTTTAACTTATTTACATTATACAATTTATCCTATCAATAAAGAGCTTTAATTTTGAGAATATGTGGTTATATAAACATTTTCTCAGTATTTTCTCAGATGACTTTGCCTATGCCTAATATTTGAATTCTATATGAATTCAGCAATTTCAGAAGTATTTGTATTGACCAAGTACTATTCTGGTCCAAAATAAAGCCTTCAAATTAAATATAGTTCAGATTGTCCCAAAATGAAGGGTCATAAGAACAAGTATAAACCAGTCCTGTCCAAGCAAACCAGAATGCATGGCGTGTGGTCAACCTAACAAGCAAATGAGGCTGTTAGTAACGAGGATAATACTGGTGTTCTCAGAGGAACACGTACCCAACGTATTTCAGCATTTGGCATTTGTGGTTAACCCCCACGTGAAGCTGCTGTTTATATTCATCCTGTCTCACACTCCTTAGGATTAGCCTTAGTTCAGGAAAGTTTTCTGCCTGATATAACAAAATGCTATCCTCAATCACAGGCCCAAGGGATTGTTTCTGTTATTTATTTTCTGGTAAATGCTTTGTCACCAGCGTTCAATTTCATTTGCTAGAGCAACTTGTAAATATAACACCATCTGAGCACGTCAAGCCTTTTCTGCTTCTGTTTACTGAAATCCATCTATTTCTAGCAATCTACCTGTAATCCCCAGCTTCCCCGGCTATTTCTCCAGCAGCCCTGTGCGATGGTGTTGATGAAGAACTGCGACTCTGAGCTAGCGGTTGCCCATGAGCGCTGGCTGCCAGCACTTGGAAAAGATGAATCCAGGTCTTTGCTGAGCCTTTATGCTGCCTCACAAAAGGAGCATTCTCCATCTTCAGTATTGCTGCTTGGTCAGAAACTTTTCTCAAATAATCTTTACAATCAAAAACATAAAATACAATAGCAAAGTGATGGGGTTACACTCCTATCGAGCAGCATAATAATTACTTAATACCTTACATAATAATTTAACATACTCAGCTCGGGTCTTTATACTTAAATGGGCTATAGATTCATAAATGTCTACTCAGCCATAATTTGGATTCCCTTTATAAAATGTTATCATTTCACCACAATGTCTCAGTTTCCTATCTTGTAAAATGAGACTTCAACTATATTGTTATTCTCTAAGTTTAATAAAGCAGAGCATTGAGGCAATCACTCAGGGGGAAATTCTGACCAAGAAAACAGATTAAAATGTCAACTACCATAAACATTAGAAATTCAGATCAAAATCAAAATGCATTTCTTTTTAATTCCTGGAATTTCCAAATAATGGTCTGTTCCTCTTTTGCTTTGAAGAAGGGTTCCCAGGTCACCAGCAGCAAATACAAGGCTGGGTGAGAGTTTTGAGCCTTACAGTTCGGAGCCTGCTATTGTTCACGGGCTTTGCAATTTCCTTCACCGTGGAACAAAGGGCGTACGCATGGAATTGGCAAAGAGTTCTAACCCGAAGGCACCGTCAGCATCACAGGCAGGAAAAACCATATCCAAATGCAGTAGACAACTCAGCTCATCCTTATTCAATGTGTATTATAGGCCCAGCACTCTGCCAAGTACTTTACATATATTATCTCTGACTACAGTTGCAATAATATTATGAATAGGCATTATTGTTATCTCTATTTTAAAGATTAGGAACTTCAGTCTAGAAAAGTTGAGAAAGTGGCTCAAGGATACACTGTTAATAAGGAGGAAAGCCAGGATAAGGCCAGCATAAGACGGAGAAACAATTTTACTCTATACTCCTGTATATCCACAATACTAAACGTCTACAATAGGAACAAATGTACATCATGTGCTTTGAAAGAAATGGTAAATAACATGAGTATGCTGAGAAAAGACTCTAAGTAATATTCTAGTCAGGAAACACAATGATCTAGGCAGCACAAATCCATGGATATATGCACAAAGTAATATACCACAGCCAAGAATATGTTTATTGCAGAAATGCAATTTATGGCAAAACTGACATATACATGAACTAGCTCTTTGACAGTTGAAAATTGTTCATAACTTCTTTTCCTCTTTAAATATGTATTTTAATTCCACTTTCTCCACACAATTTTATCCTAAGGTAAAATACTTTATGCTTCATAGTAGTTTATTCATCTTCCAATCTTACTTCTTAGCAACGCACACACATTTGTATATGTATTTGAATATTGTTCATTTTATGTGACTATTAGATTCTAAGTCAGGGGTTAGCAAACATTTTCTGTTAAGGGACCATATAGCAAATATTTTAGGCTTGAAGCCATTTGATCTTAGTCCCAACTACTCAACTCTGTGTTCATAGCATGAAGGCGGCCGTAGATAATACATGAGCAATTGGAGATGGCTGTGGTCCAGTAACACTTCATTTACTAGTACAACAGGTGTCATGGGCTACAGTGTGCTGATCCTTGCTGTAAATGATTTAAAAGTATATATTTTTGCTAGAATAAGACAATGTTCAGAGTCAAATCTACTTTCACTTTTCATTTTCATGAATGTTAGCACTGAATAATTTTTGTAGATAGATAAGTATATGGGAATGAAAATTATTGTATTAGAGTAATATAACCCAGTTTTCTGGCGATTGAAATAGCCCAAGAAGTTAGAAAAAAAAAAACACAGCATATTACATCCAAGAAAATGGAAGAGAAATAACAGAGGTAAGAGTAGACATTAATGAAAGAGAAAGAAATATACAGTAGAGAAAATTATTGGTACCAATCATCTAAAAATGTAATACTTTATCAGATAACAATGTGATTAAGTCCCCTTTCAATATGATTGAACGCAAACCATGAAAGGTACAAAGAAATTGTTATCTAGTCAGTTAAGTCATTTACTTTCTTAACTCCAACACGAATATTTAGAGATATACCTCTGCTTGGCATTGTGGAGGTTCTTATCACCACAGGGCAATGCACCGTAGTAAGATTATGAGAGAATTGGCAGTAAATCTTTCTTTAGTAAAATGAAGAATGGAGATTAAGAAGAAGGAGGTGGGAGAGAACAATTGGCCCTCTATCACAGGAACTTTCTTACTCATACTTTCGAGGACAGTTTTATTTTAGCACATAATACCCAAAGAATTTGAGGAACACAATCAGATGTATTTAGAGTTCTCCATGCCTGCAAATCTCCTGGGTTTTTCTACTCTCAGGGGCACACACACTCCCGTTTGTTCTAAGTAAATTGATTCTTTCTTTTCCAGGATCCAAATCCCTTTGAGAAACTAATGGAAGCTCTGGACTATCTCCCACAGAATATTTCACATGTACATATACTCAAAAATTTGCATACAGTTTTAAGGAATTCAAAGACCACCCTGAATTCTATGCAAGGATTCTCAGTTAAGGAACCATGGCCCAGGTCCAACACCCTCATTTGAAGGTGAGGGATTTGACACAGGGAAGTTAAGTGACTAGAAATAGTATGATAGAGTAGCTGGTAGAATATATGAAGAGTCCCTGGCCTACAGAATAGTTTTTTAAAAATCATTTTCTCTTCCCCTTCTCAAAATCAAAGGTCTAGTTTCCAGAATCAGAATGGAAGTTTGGATCTCCTGAATTTCTATTATATAACAGGTATTTTTTAAATAATTTAATTTATCTTAACAAACCAAATGTCTATATTTGTAACCACATCTTTAATTTGTCACTCTAGCATAATATTTCATAAATCTGTTTCTTTGAGTCCTAACTTTTGAAATTTTCATTCTCACAGAAAATTCTTGATGATATGCTTGCAACAAATGTTTGTTGAGTCAGAAAAAAATTTTATTTTGACAGGGTATTTCAAAATTAATTATGATTTCTCAGGTCTCAAAACTGCTGCGGCAACCCTGAAGCACTCTCAGACCCAGATCATAAAACATATAAGACAAACAATGGTGACAATATTGCCCCAGGGCCACCCCACATGGTTTGAGAATAGAGTTCAGGTAAACAGTCATTTTTCTTCCAACTGCTGAGAAATAAAGAAAATAATATTTCATTCTACCCCCTGGACTAGATTCCAACTGCTGAGAGTATGCCCAGGAATTAAAAGAAAAACTCCATCGGCTCAAAAATGAATCACAGGTAATTGCTAGATGTCTGCAGTAACCTGTTGTTGTTGGTATATTGTGTATATATCTGGCATTTTTATCTTTATCAAATTGACAACTTGCTCATTTAGATCTGATATAAAGAAAACTCAACTTACCCTGGCCGGTTTGGCTCAGTGGATAGAGCTTTAGGCCTTGGACTGAAGGGTCCCAGGTTTGATTCCCGGTCAAGGTCACGTACCTCGGTTGCAAGCTTGATCTCTGGCCCTGGTCGGGGAGCGTGAATGAGGCAATCAATCAACGTGCCTCTTTTACATGGATGTTTCTCTCTGTCTCTCCCCTTCCCTTCCACTCTGCATAAAAAAAAATAAAAAAAATAAATCAATAGAAAAATGCCCTAAGGTGAGGATCAACAACAAAACACACACACACACACACACACACACACACACACACACACAAACAAACTTAATGTCACGAGTGCAACAGTGAAAAAGTGGATAGATGCATCCATTTCATTACCAGCCTTTGATATGCTATGAACATGCTATCTATGGTGCATATTTCATGCATGAAGATGTTGGTCTTTAAGATCTTGAAAAATATTGCTAAATGTTTCATTAGAAATTGCATCTACATTTTGTGTCTGTGCAAGTCAGTGGTTCTCAAGGCAGGGGGTGGGGTGGGGTATTTTGGCCACCCAGGGAACACTTGCTCCTGGCACCTAGTGTAGAGGTCAGGGATGCTGCTACCGTCCTACAATGCACAGGACAGTCCCCCAAAGGCAAAGAATTATCCAACCCAAAAGGTCAATAATGCTAATGTTGAAAAACCCAGGTGTAAGACTGCGTATGTAAAGCTGTATTTATTTCTGTGACAATTACATATTGCCTGTGTGTTTTATCCATTTCTTCAAAAATAAACAAAAATGTTTTGAAAGTTAGCTTATTTTGCTTGTATAAAAACATTTATTCATAGCAAAAAAAAAGTCACTGAAATTAAATGCTTTATTTCCAATATTTTAATGTTTTCTGTGTGGGATGAAAAATCTGTTCAAGGATATAAGAAAATGCATGGAGAAAAACAAAGTTTATTCTTTATGCTTTATTGATATAGAAAAGAACTCCTATAAGTAACATTTGAAATAATAATTCCCACTTCTTGACGCTTTAATCACATCCCATTTTGGAATGTCAATTTTTGGATAGCCAAAAAAATATTTTTAAATGAACAAAATTCAAAGCAAGGTCTTTAAAATGTACATATTTATGATGTTTCCTCACCTCTATTCTTAACCAAAGATAAGTTTCCACAACATTTTAACTGAAGATCCAAAAATGGCATGCTAGCAAATGTGACGTTAATATAATTGATCAAATCTTTGGTTGTTTCTGAAAATATTTGCAGATAGCAGAATTCTCTCTAGCTGGTGTATGAATAAAAAAGTATTTTAGAAATATTATGTAGTTTACTGAGTATCTTGGAGTGTCCAAGTATAGTGTTTGACTACTACACAGCCAGGAAATACAACAGACAGGAGAAACCCTAAAAAACACCACTACATCTAAAGGTGACATGCAACTGTTCTGCCCCTACTGGTCCACACCTGTGACCCCAAGTCAGAAACTTCACTAAAGCTGAGTCAGGAGGATGGGCCACCTCTGGCATCAGTCACTCCGGGAGACACACTCTATGCACAGCCACCACCCCTGCTGCCCATGCTCCCTCCAAATCAAGGGCAGGTGGGTGGGCTTGGTGAAAGCTAAATCGTTTGCCGGACCTTGGCTGCCAGGGAGTGTGAAAATGTAGATTTTAGCTGTATAGTCTCTATAGGTCTAGAAGTTAAGATAAAAGGGATTGGAATAGGGGCTGAACCAAAATATAGTATCTGCCATAGTCACCCAATTATTTTAAGACATCAGCCTTTTTAAAAATATGTATTTCATAGCTGTCTAATTTTGTTCTAAAGCTATTTATAATCCGGTTTGTTTATTTGTTGCAACTCTTCGTGTTTGTGTTCTTTCTACAAATATTAAGCTTAAGTGCCATATCATTTATTTATATATTCTATCAATAAATATTTATTGAATGCCTACTATGGAATAAGCACTGGTCGTTCTGTGCATACAGCTGTGAATTTAAAAGGCAAAAGTCCCTGCCCTCATGGAATTCACATTCCAATGGGAGATCAATAAATCAGGTAGGATTAGGGTCAGTTGCATGTAACAAAAACAAAACTAAAGTACAGAAGCTTCAATAAGACAGAAGTTTGTCCCGTATATAAAAGAAGTTTGAAAACGTGAAAGAATGGGAAAGTGGCCCCAATTCTTCAGTCTTCCCTGTCTCATCCCCTTTATATGTAAGAGGTGAGACCCACTTTCTAGAACCTGGGCTGGCCTTGTGACATGCTTTGGCCGATAGAATGCGGCACAAGTGCTGGTGTTCCGGTTTCAAGCCCAAACCCTAAAGGCCTTGCATTTTCCACTTGCTCTTTAGTGCCATTGCCATTGTAGGAGAAGGATGTGCCCAACTGCTCTGCTAGAGGATGGTAGAGGATGACAGACGTGGAGCAGAGCTGAGGCACCCCAATGGCCCCATTTGAACCCAGCCTAGATCAACCAACCCTCCACTGTCCGCTGGAAGCATGAGGCAGTCCAGCCTCAGAGAAGCTGAGCCCCACATGAGTGAAAAGTAAGAATGTTTGGACACCACTGAGGTTCTGTGAATGTTTCCTACTTAGTTTTACGAAGGCAACAGAGAGGTGATGCAGGAACAAAGCAGCCTGGGCAAGTGTGAAAGCTCAGAAGAGTTAGCAACCCAACCTCCATTTATTTTGTAGCCCTGCATCCTCAGTGTTTGGCTTCTGTTTCATGGCCCGATACTGCTTCTTAGCCATCTCATCCAAAATCCAGCCAGCGGGGAAGAAAGAATGGTGAAGAATGGAATCAATGCTTCGCTTAAGGAAACTTCCTGGAAGTTTTATGGACACACTTAGTTATCGTCCCGTCTAGCTGCAAGGAATGAGACCCAGAAAATGTAGTCTTTATTCCTATTGCCTGTGCCTAGATAAAAATTTGGAGCCCTAACACTAAGGAAGAATGGAAGACTAGATACTGGCGGACAAATGGAAGCCATGTGTGACAATAAAACATATTGACAGAAAGAAAAAAAAAGTTACCTAAATTCCCACTTTTATTCACATTTAGGGCTCTCCACAAAATGAAAGCAGTTTCTAAACTTAAGAAACATTTCTTCCTGGATAGATTGTGAATTATAAAACTTAATAATTAAAGCAACATTAATATTCATACAGCCCAAAGAGAATTTTTTCCTGTCATTTTACTGCTCTATGCAATTTTGCTTTTTGCCAAAGGGACAAACACTTTCCTAACAGTGTCCAACTGTCTAAATAATTCAGCCAGTGTTAGCAAGTGATAGAATAAAGTAGCATTCCTTTTCGTCTTAAGTGGCCATTAAGTACAACACATTCCATCTGGGCTGAAAGACTAACTTTAAAAGCACATTTTGGGATATGGTAAAAAGACTGGAAGCAGAAGACAAATAGCTTTAGCACATACAGGTCCATGGTCCACCGGCTCTTGTAGAATTCACCTGACAATACATATTCAGCTATATTTTTGAGTAAGGAATTCAAACTTAGTAAAAGAATATGCAATGATAATTTAAATTATGCATCAATAATTTAAACTATAATTCAAAATACAATTTTCCTATTCTACGGTTTTTTATTTTAAAATCAAACCCTAAATTCACTTGAGCAGAGCTATATTTTTAAGGTTGTTAAGTGAAATTTGCAGACAAACTTTGGCTAATTTACATGCATGAACTGCACACATACTAGGTACACACACATTTTCTAGAAATTGAAATCATCTCACCCTCAACTTCCCATGTTCTTAAAGAACCTGCTCCCAATTGCTTATCGGAGAGTCAGTCTTCACAATCCCTGCAAAGTGAGCAGCGGGGCAAATTCCTGGCTGTAGGTAACTGCAACAGTGGTAGACACCTGACCTCAGGTGAGAAAATCATACAGATCTTTCTTCCAGAAGTTTATCCTTGAGTCACAGCAACTCTTAAGGCAGTGATTCTCAACCTTCCTGATGCCGCAACCCTTTAATACAGTTCCTCATGTTGTGGTGACCCCCAACCATAAAATTATTTTCGTTGCTACTTCATAACTGTAATTTTGCTACTGTCTAGAAATTGAAATCATCTCACCCTCAACTTCCCATGTTCTTAAAGAACCTGCTCCCAATTGCTTATCGGAGAGTCAGTCTTCACAATCCCTGCAAAGTGAGCAGCGGGGCAAATTCCTGGCTGTAGGTAACTGCAACAGTGGTAGACACCTGACCTCAGGTGAGAAAATCATACAGATCTTTCTTCCAGAAGTTTATCCTTGAGTCACAGCAACTCTTAAGGTGATGACCTGAGAGAATTATGGTGGAGCCATTCCCTGCCATGTCTCTGCTTCCGAAGAGAATGGCAGACTTCAGAAGGAATGGAGAATGAATTAAACAAGAAGAGTTATGAGAAACTATGAAGCTCAAGAATCAGAAGGAGAAAGAGAGCAATGAGCTGTTTCTGGTGACTCTCCCGGCTTCAGTTCCTCATGAAGCCAAATCAGCCAACCTAGTTGCATCTGGGCCAACATAGTATCTCCCTTCTTGTCATAAACCCTGTGATCAACTGTACAGGTACTACCTGAGGCCATCTCTCCCCTTGTAAACTGGATCACATCTTCTATCTCTTATTCAAGGATATCATTCCAAACACAGCAGTCCCCCCTTATATGAGGGGATACATTCCAAGACCCACATCTATGGATGCCTGAAACCACAGATAGTACTGAACCCTATATCTACTGCTTTGTCCTACACATACAAGCCTACACCTATGAAAAAGTTTATGTTAGGCACAGTAAGAGATTAATAACAATAAGTAATCATAAAATAGAACAGTTGTAACCAATACTGTAATGAAGGTTATGTGAATGTGGTGTCTCAAAATATCTTACTGTACTGAACTCACCCTTCTTCTTCTTGTAATATGTCAGATGATAAAATGCCTTCTTACGTGGAAAACTTTCACCTATTCCCCTTAAAGGAAGCGCTGTATGGCATCTCTTTGGCTTATCTGAATTGCCAGCATCACTCCTCTTGCACTTTAGGGCCATTATCAAGTACAATAAGGATGACATGAACACAAGCACTGTGGTACCACCACAATCAGTCTGGTAACCAAGACAAGATGGCTACTAAGTGACTAAGGGGTGGGTATCGCTACAGCTCAGACACGCTGGACAAAGGGATGCTTCGCCTCCTGGGTGGGAAGGAACAGGACAGCATGTGATTTTATTACCTTACTTAGAATGGCATGCAATTTAAAGCATAAATTGTTGATTTTAGGAATTTTCCATTTAATGTTTTCAGACCACAGTTGACCATGAGTAACTGAAACCATAAAAAATGAAACTATGAATAAGAGGGGACTGCTGTGTTAGCCTCAATTTCTCCTGAAACGTCCATTATTTTTCTCAATACTAAATCATTCCCCAGTGCCAAAGCATTATCAAACATAGTATATGCTAAATAAATATTTGTTGAATGGACTCACCTAAGGGGAAAAGCATAGCCAATGGAGATCACTGCTTCACAGAAACAGATTGGCAATACTACAGTGAGAGAAGGGAGTGTGTGTTGGTGGGGGGAGGGGAGATGACACCACTGGAGAAATACTTGGGAAGGTCACAGGCCCACAAAAAAGATTGAGTTTCAAGCATGAGATTATAGAATGCTATTTGTCTTCCACACCTTATCACAACACCAACAGGGCTTCAATATGAGATGGATTACAGCGGAAAGAGCTGCAGCACACAGACTCTCTGAGAGGGAGAGCCCACGTCAAAAAGGGAGACAAGCAGAGGTCACTGGAGGAATGTTAAGGCTCTGACACCTGTAGCAATAGCTCAACTTCTGGCCCAATTAATATAAGTCCTCCCACTAAATACCTTTGACCTTAATTTCTATTCCTTGATACAAGATATCCAGCTTTCAAGAATAGCCTAAGGAGACATGACTAAATGTGATGCAGTATCCTGGGTGAGATTCTGGAAAATGACAATAGGAAAAACTAAGGAATTTTTAATAAAGTATACACTTTCATTAATAATAATGTATCAACATTGATTCATTAACTGTGACAAATGTACCACACTAATGTGATGTCAATCACAGGGGGAGCTAGGTGAGAGGCATATAGGAAATCTGCAATTTTTTTCTGTAAATCTACAACTATTTTAAAATAAAAAGGATTTTCAGAAATCATAGTGGAAGTTGAAAAACACCCCTAAGTAATTTACCCTCAACATCCTATTGGTTCATTCTTTATTCACTAAAAATATCCCTTCTGGGATCTGGGGATCATGAAATATCACCACACAGTTTTCACACAAAATGAAATATTTAGAGGTGAGTGTCCTAATGACAGAAAATACTTATTTTTAAAAATTCTTCCTCTTCCACAATAAAGCTGACAGTGGGATATAGGAGAGGAAATTTTCTCTCCTCTGCTATCCTAAAGACTACTTAAGCTATATTTACTGTGGGGAGGGGGGGAAATGGAGAAGAAAAGTCATTAACCTCTATGGCTGTTGGCTTTGACAGTTCTTGGCTCTTTCTTTTATTTCACAGAATGTTCTCCTCAGGGTAGAAGGTAGATGTAACCATCTATGTTGGATGTCTACAGCCCAGGGCAACAGGAATGAACATTCATGCAGACTGATCTGGTTTCCATGACAAAAAGTGGTATGCCATTCTCTTTCTTGCCTTCCACAGTCTCATGGAAAACATCAACACCTGAGCCACCACTGTTAAATTTTGCTGTTTTTGTAGCTCAACAAACATTTATTAAGTAGTTACTAAATAAAAGGTTATAACTAAGGATGATTAGAGTTCAAGCTTTAAAGAACTTTATAGCCAAACAGGATGAAGTAATATACCTAATAGCTATAACAAATAGCTATAGCTATATGTAAAATTCTTACTATGTAATGATGGATGTGGGAATAAATAAAGAAATTAGAAAGTATGATTCCTGAAATTTGCGGGGGTGGGTTGGAGAGGGAAGAGCTCAGAGACATAAACTTGTGAAAAGGTTTTAAGATCACATTTGCATATTTTAAGAGGATAATTCTAATGATTACAACCAAGGTATTTCAGAAATGCATTTTCTGAAGTACAAACTCTTTCAGCCACACATTCCCTCCAACATTTCCCCCTTCTAATTGAAGAATGTCATTTAGAGCCGCATTGACCCTAATAGCATTTCCATACATACATGAAAAGAAATTGCTAAAAGTCTAGACATCTCCAAAATAGTTGTTCCCTATAGCTCATTTTCTAACCATGAAGCCAGTCAATTCCCTCATTCCTACCTAGCATAGCTCATTTTCTAACCATGAAGCCAGTCAATTCCCTTTGCATCCATCTGCATGGTCATCCAGATCACAAGCCCTGCCCTCATTCCTACCTAGTTGGCCTTCCATGTTCTTGTCTTCTCACCTCTGAATTTCATCGTCAGCTGTTTCATGTTGACTTTTGAACCCCCAAATCTTCTGTAAATAAGCTCTTTCCCTCCAGAGTGTTTCCCCCAACTTCTTTACTGTAAAGTCTTCCCTGCTGGCTCCAATCTATATTAAACACTTTCTCCTGTGCTCTCAAATCTACTTCTAAATTACTCTTCAGCGTGTTACCCTGTTATAATTCCTATTCATTTTTGCATTCCTATGACCTAGCAAAGGCCTTACTAAGTGTTACATTATTTAACACACACAAGAATAACATGTAGTAAATGCAGGTTTATATGGTGAAAATTGTGCATGCATATGGTTTAGAGAAAGTGTCAATTGGATTAGAGTTCATCAAGCAAAGCTTCAGTTCCCAGTTAAGTGAAATGGAGGATTCCTGTATAAAAATATAAATAGCATTTAAAACAAAACAAAACAAATGATTAAATTTTCTCTTTTCTTCCCTCCAACTTTCCTACATCCCTGAGGAAATGTAACAATGTCATGAGGGTGACAGCTTCTCTCTATGGTCCTTCTACACTTACATGTGCAGGATGACAGGAGTGGATGAGGTAAGAGGAAACATAGGACTCCCACAATCAGTAAGAGGCAATTCATACCTTGGGAGTGTGGTCCTGATCATCGACTGCACTGCTAAGATGAGAATAAAGAACCCAAATATGGGCTGATGTCAGAGAAATCAACAAATATAAAAGCAAGCCCATCATATTATTTTCCTCATCAGAATTTACACTCTAAACAGTGGATATCCAGTGATAACTCAAAAATTTCAGTACTTCAATTCATGCTGGTGGACAGTTACATTTTGTAAACTTTTCTGTATAAATTTTAGATGATGATTTTTTAAAAGTAAAATAAATCTACATGGCTTAATATTATGGAACAAGGAAAACTCATTCATAAAAAGTCACAGCCCTAACTGGTTTGGCTCAGTGGATAGAGCATCGGCCTGCGACTCAAGGGTCCCAGGTTCGATTCTGGCCAAGGGCATGTACCTTGGTTTCAGGCACATCCCCAGTAGGGGGCTTACAAGAGGCAGCTGATGGATGTTTCTCTCTCATCGATGTTTCTAACTCTCTATCCTTCTCCCCTCCTCTCTGTAAAAAATCAATAAAATATATTTTTTTAAAAGTCACAGTTAAATTTGCCATTAATAATTATAGATGTAGTAAAGGTCAAAGAGGAATTAGGTATCAATAATTTAATACAGAAAAATGTCTTAATTTTTCATTCCAGGACTACTTTTATTCAAATGATATTGCTGTTGGAAATTAAACAACAGGCAGTAATGTTGAAAATTGGGTTATGAGAATAATTCTAGTCCTCCTCTAAAGTGGAAATGTTTTTAAAGATACTTGTTATGATCAGAACTCAATAATTTACACCAGTCTCAGGGCCATTTGAGAAATAATATGAGAGTAAGATACATTAGGATTAAAATATCACCTTTGTTATTCTGTAAGCTGATATGAAAGAATGTGGCTTTAATGTGCAGCAACAACATGCTTCTAACATTGCACCACCTAATTAGACAGACTCACCCACCCAGTGTCAGGCAGGGCTGAAATTCACAGGCCTTCCCAGAGGAAAGCATATGCCTCCAGCAGGCAGGAGTTCTCAAAGAGAGAGGGAGTGGAAGGAGTGGGATTATATGCGTCTGGTTCCTCCTCCCAATCTCACCAATCAGGTAAATTTGAATGGGGAAGGGTGGAGAGCAAGAGTAAAGACAAACAAGAGTGACAACCAGTTTGAAATACAAACTGAACGATGTTGAGTGTTACACTAATTTATGTCCCCAACAAGGATGGAAACATCAGGAGTTGGGAGTCCCCATTCCCAAAAGCAACTTTGTTTTTGTTTTTTTGCTGGTATCTGACTTACATTTTGTCACCATTTTTAAAACTCCCTCTTCATACTATATTGTAATGGGTAATATCTATTTTTCTAGCAGAACTATAAGCTCCACAAAGGAGAATGTATCTGTATGTTTAACTGTATTCTCAGCGTCTAGAACCCTGGCACAGAGTAGATCAAGCATGTCAAACTCCCAGCCAGTGGGCCGCATGCCTCATTCATTTGGCCCATGTTAGCTTTTGAGTTTGACATGCTTGGAGTAGATGCTCAAGTATTTAGTGAATGACTGAGTGAGTGAATGAACATGAATACTATCCAGATGACTCAGAAAAATCTCAAATGTAGTAAAAGGGAGCTACCACTATTATCCCAGAAAAACCATTGTTCCCTTTATATGTGATCTTAAACTTGGCTCTGCTTGGATTTAATTGGTCTCTCTCTTCTCCCTCCCTCCCTCTTGTCAGTCTCCTCCTCCTCCTTCTCCTCTTCATCTTCTTCTTCCCCCCTCTCTTTCTCTCTCTCTCTCTCTCTCTCTCTCTCTCTCACACACACACACACACACACACACACACACACACACAGCAGAACTATTTTTTGATTTAAAAAAAACAGAGTCCCCACCTGGCTGGAGTGGCTCAGTGGTTGAGCCTCGATGTATGAACCAGAAAGTCACAGTTCAATTCCCGGTCAGGGCACATGCCCGGGTTGCAAACTGGATCCCCAGTGTGGGCCATGCAGGAAGCAGCTGATCTATGATTCTCTCTCATCATTGATGTTTCTCTCTCTCTCTCTCTCTCTCTCTCTCTCTCTCTCTCTCTCTCCCTCTTTGAAATCAATAAAAAAAAAATTTAAAAAGAGTCCCCTATTTCAGAAGGATTTCTATGCTAGGGAACAGGCTAAGGTGATACTATATGGGGAGTAGAAGACATGGAAAATAATTAAGCGAATCAAGAGAAAAAATTTTGTCCAGGCAACAGCTTTTTCTAAAATTTTCTTTTTATGTAAATATATTATTTTTCAAATTATAACAGTATGCATTGCTTTAGATCATGGTAGGGAGCAGTAATAATTATGAGTAAAAATAAGAATATTTATTGTGACATCAAAAGAGGCAGTACAACACAGGTTTTGACCATTGACTTTGTGGTCCCATAGATCTCAGCTCTGACCTCTTACTAGTGACATGATTTTAGTTAAATTGCTTAATCTCACAAAGCTCAGTTTCTCATCTGGAAAATGTGAAAAACATTGACTACCTCACAGAGCTGTTGTAAGAGTTAAACCAACAAAGTACACACAGTGCGTTTAAGAAAGTGCCTGAAACAAACACACAACAGTGAACAGTCATTGTTATTCTAAATCTTCAAAAGTTGTGTAAACTAGAAATCACTAAGTAAATGTAAGGGATTATTTCATTGCTATTATTGTAGGAAATTTCACTGCTGTTTCACAAAAAAAACAACAACAGCTAAATAAAGGATGCTTTGTTCCATAACTATCTATTACACAGAAGCTAACAGCTGTGCATTAATGGCTGCCTGGTTCTCTAGTGGGAAGTGAGTTGTATTATAGTAGAGAAGGTTATGGTACCCTCATAGGGCATATAAGGTGCGCTAGGGAGCAGAAAGGTGCATGTCAAAAGTGCTCACCTATCTTCTATCAGTTGTCATCTTGTCACACTGATTAAGTCAAGAAATACATATAAATTCAAAACAATTTAGATGTTGTGATTTTTTAAATTGCTTATAAAAATTTTCTTTTAAAACTACCTTTTTTATTTGAGAGCTCTGGGGTTCGATGCTGAATACAGGACATTGTCATTGCTGTGTACTTCACTATATAACCATCGTAATTAAGATTTCAAGTGACTCTGGTTCGGAAGTGCATTGCCTCTGGTTTGCATAACGCACAATATATTCACTGTTGTGGCTTCCTTTGCATAAATCAATCTTATTAATATCTTATTCATCTTCTTGCTTCCCAGAGCCTTGAATCAAATTAATTCTATGAAGGAGGAAATGTCAAGACTCAGGCAGCTAGGGAGCTCTGCATAATTCTAGTCCATTTTTCAATAAAATCTGTACTACAGAGGGTCACATGACTTATTCGCAAATTTTTAACTCTGCTGTCTCTTTGTTTCTCTAAGAAAAAAGATGTGTATCTGCCTATTATGTGCAGAGAATTGAAGTAAAGAGATTAAAAGGAAAGAGTGGGCATCCACGCTGTGACAATGGGTCAAAGTTGATTCCCCTAATGGATAGCCTAGGGCAGTGATGGCGAACCTTTTGAGCTCAGCGTGTCAGCATTTTGAAAAACCCTATCTTAACTCTGGTGCCGTGTCACATATAGAAATTTTTTGATATTTGCAACCATAGTAAAACAAAGACTTATATTTTTGATATTTATTTTATATATTTAAATGCCATTTAACAAAGAAAAAATCAACCAAAAAAATGAGTTCGCGTGTCACCTCTGACACACATATCATAGGTTCGCCATCACTGGCCTAGGGAGTCCCTGTTTGAAAAGTGAAAGCAATGTCTTCATGAAAAACTGAAGCAATGAACACTTCATTTGTAAGCATAAAGGTGAGGTATCACCCTGCTATTCGAGGTGGCAGAGCTTCCACTGAGGACTCAGCTTGGTGCTGACAGCTCCCGCCCCACCTGGTGACATAGAATAGACCTGCAGGGCCCAGCTGATTTTGCAGAGATCCAGGTGGGCCTGGTGTGAAACCACAAAAGGTCCCTCAGAAAACAAGGTGAATGTTGCTGGAAAGGAGAAATGGTTGCCCTCTGTACATAGCTTCTTAGAAAGTTGACAATTACATTCACAGTCAAGCAAGACAGGAGTCTCCTGGCAAGACATTTTTCTTATTCCCCACAGAAAGTGGTGTGTATTTCTTCTGGTCTCAACAGCACGGTTGTTTCTTCCCAGCCAAGCCTAGTACAGAAGTCAATTGTCTCTCTCCCTAGAGAGTAATGTGCGCACAGCATCCTCTTCTGTAGAGTTTACCAATAAAACAGTTCCGAGTATGGAAAGGTTTCTATTTGCATGAAGTACATGATAACTGCAACTTTTCAAAGTGCTGTCTGTATTAACACTTAATACCCACCTCTAGTCCTGCTTTCCTATCTTGCACACTTACAGTGGACTAATAATGGAGTTTGAGAGTACATAATTTTTTAAATCTTGGAAATTTATCCAACAAACAAGGAGAACCTTATCAAGAAATGAAAATGCATTTTTAAAATTTCAAAGAGAGATAACCAGGTTAAACTTGGAGGGCCTCTTTCATAATCAGAGAGCAAAGGGTGCCATCAGTAGATTTAGAAGCAAAAGGCATTATGGCTTTGATTGCTGTTTAGAGCATTTAGTACAGTGCCTCGGACATAAGGAGCACTCAATTTTTTAAAAATGTGTCCATTTTATTGGGGGGGGGGCTCTTTACTTTTATTTTTACTTTTTAAAAAATACATATTTTTATTGATTTCAAAGAGGAAGGGAGAGAGAGATGGAAACATCAATAATGAGAGAGAATCATTGATTGGCTGCCTCCTGCATGCCCCCCACTGGGAATCCAGCCTGCAACTCGGGCATGTGCCCCGACCAGGAGGCAAACTGTGATCTCCTGGTTCATAGTGTGACCTCCTGGTTCATAGTGTGACCTCCTGGTTCATAGGTTGATAGTCAAACACTAAGCCACGCCAAGTTGAGCAGCGGGGGAGGGGGGGGTTGGGGGGGGAGAGCAGTCTTTACTTTAGTAAAAGAATGATTTCCTGCTTCAAATTGCCTTTTGAAGCAAAAAGACCAGATATTATTACATCGAGGAATAATAAACACACTGATATTCTACACCTAATCAAAAGATATTAGGAAGTAAAATAGATAAAAATAATCTGCTAAATTTTTAAAGAAACTCACAAATTTAATCATAGAATCATTCTCAAAAAGTGAAATATATTCCAGAAGACCTCATGGCTAGGGTATGATGGATTGCCCTTGAAATCCATCCCCATGAAATATTCCAGAGGAGACTTTGGCTTCTAAGGTCAGTGGATCTCATTTCTTGACTGGCAAGTAGGGTCTCTGGACATATGAGCAAACATCCAACATGGGAAAGAAAGACCTGTTTTTTGTTAGGCAAAGTCCTGCCTGGTTGACCTACTGCCTCAGAGCACTTTAAAGTATTCTTTTCAAATGCTGATCAAGTGAGAATTTACTATGTTCCTAATTGCCCTTGTTACTATACGCAGCTTCATTTATACAGTGATTTTAATGGACAAGGTTCTTAATCTAGCATAAGCAAACCCCTAAGGCCTATTACACTAATTGGTCACCAATCTGTGTCTTGAATCATTTATCCATTTGTTCCTTCACTTTATGAATTTCTACTTCAAACTCCACATACCAAAGACCTCATTCCTGAGTCAATAGTGCCAACAAAGTATCTCTAATAGTTCTAAAAACAACAGCAACACATTTTCATCCATGCAAACATATCCAAAATGTTCATCCTTGTAAACTCGTAAGCCTGTTAACGCTTATGAGTGGCTTAATAAAAAAATAATAATTTGTTTTCCATGGACAGTGCAATACTTACCAGTACACTAAAAATTGCCTTTCTGAGTTGTAGACTAGGAACATGAACATTAAAGAGACTTCCACAGTTCATTCTGGGAAGAATCTGAGTCACAAAGAATTAAATCATCAATTGATTGCCCCCATTCCTTCTGCATATCACTAAGGGCAGTTCTCGGTGCCTTACACTCTCCGTTGTGACCATCTCTAACCATCCCTGTGGTTCAGCACTCAGGGTTATAAAGAATCACTGCTTTGCATGAAGAAATATGTCAAGATCACATTTGAAGTTCTTTTCATACATAGTTCATCAACATGATTTCCCATTATTTACATGGTTTGAGTTTGTTGATGAAAAAATATAATCCAGTTGAGGACTGCTCCTCCAGTTTGAAAGGTTAATGAATGTTACAGAATGAGATTGTTATATTCAGAGCAGAGCCTCCCAAGGTTGACAGCAACATTTAGAGAACTATCCGTCTCCTCCCCACCACCTGGCTGCCAGACTGCTTGTTGAATGAAAACAAGTCAGACTGAATTGCACCACATATACAAACATTTATTTACATGTGGGTACAGAAACAGTCATACAACCTGTTCTTTTAAGTTTTATAGAGTTTTCCCTCAAAGTGCCCCTGCTATGAACTGTATGTTTGTGTCTCTCCTCCCCAACCCCCCAAATTCATAGTTGAAGCCCTACGCTCCAATGCAATTGTATTTGGAGGTGGTGCTTTTAGGAAGAAATGAAGTCATGAGAGTGGATTCCCCATGAAGGGGTAGTGACCTTATAATAAGAGGAAGAGACACCAGAGCTCTCTTTCTCTTCCCGTCATGTGAGGATACAGCAATAGGCAGCCATCTGCACGTCAAGAAGTGAGTTTGCACCAGACCCCAACACTGCTGGCACCCTGATCTCAGACTTCCCAGCCTCCGGAACTGCGAGAAATAAATGCCTGTTGTTTAAGCCACCCAGTCTATAGTATTTTGTTATCACAGCCTAAGCTAAGACAACTCTTGACTCTAAAAAGCATCCCATAGGAAACTACTAAGCAGATCTAACAATACTTTGAAGACAGGATCAAAAAGCCTTTTAGTCCTCCATTACAGGAGTCACAAATGACTAAAAGGAGTTCTAGACTAAGCCATCACGCAAACATTTTATACTGCTGCATTTGCTGGGTCCCTTTTTTTTTTTTTTTTTAAATAAAAATGCCTGTACAATCATTCTAGCCAACCATATGCCTTCTTCAGTGAAGAATTATTTGTAACATCCCTTTGGCTAAATAACAAAGCCCTCCAGGGGAAATTTACATAACAATAAGTAGGCACCTCTGGATTATGAACTCCTAATTAGAACTTTTCAAATGTTAACTAACCATGTTTAAGTAGACTGCAACTCACAAACAATATAACAGAGGCAAAGCTACTTCATTTTTTTCAAGAATACCATTATGTTAAAAAATATGAAGTTACAAATTTTCTGTGTATTTTGAATGCTTACATTTAATAAAGAAGTCCTTTGATATAAAATATATACAATAGAACATTAATTCCTAGTCCACTATAGGCAACGTGGTCTGGGATGGGGCACAAGCAGAATTTAGGGATAAATGTCTTCTCCTTTCATTGCTGCAACTGTATCTCTGTGACAATTGGACAGCCTGGTTTGGAAATGACATCAAAATCTGAAATAGAGGCCCTTCTTGTGAAGTTAGGTCTGAGCCAATTAGCATGACCTGTACCATCTCTCCAACCCTAACTCAGGCCCTGATTCATAAAGTCCCAATGGCTTTGATGTTTTCCCCAAAGGGTCAGCCTAAATCAAGGTCACTATGCTTTCAACTATGTGGTGCTATCTCCCAGGTGAGGCCAGTCACAGCATAGCTCTCGGCTCAACTGTCAGGCATCTGGCCACATGCCCGGGCTGACTCAGGATGTCACTTCTGACATAGAAGGACGTAGCCCTCTTTTTACCATTTATACAGGTCTTTCTACCATTTATTAACTGGATAAATGCTACCTTGACTGCATTCAGGGACAATCTGAAGACATCAGCTAATTATGGAAAATTCACCAAAACTGGATGAATATTTTTCACTCAATTCACAAGTGGAATGAGGTGGGCATATTTGATCACGGACACTTTTTAATGTCTTTAGTGGGTTATTAACAAGTTGACAGTAACTACTTCCAAGTGAAGAAGACTCTTTAGAAGTTGCTATAACTGAGATTAAAGTAAAGTACATTGAAGTGTTAAGGAACAAAGCCTTCTCACTTTTATAATTACCTCTTCACATATATCCATCATTAAGAATTTCTGCTATATTGTCATCTGTTAGCAATTAAATCAAAGTGCTAAAAATCCTCTAAAAGTGCTAAGTAAATCCTCAGCAACAATCTGGGACTCTATTTAAAAAAACACCTTACATCAACTAGTATGGCGACCACAGCATTTACATAAAGTCTATTACCACAGTGTTTGTTGCACTGTATCTATCCACAGGGGCCAGGGAATGCTCAAGAGGAGAATGGAGCAAAGAAAAGATGAAAGAAAAATGACACAAGTGAGTTTTCAGGCATCCTCCAACATAAAAAGAATCCTCCTTATTCTTTAAACCTCCTTCTACCCTGTTACCCTTACTGGTTATTAGGAAGCTCTTGAGTTGGTCTCTCTGGCCTTTGTGAAGTTTACCAGAAAATACCATATTCCTTCTCCCCAGGGCCACAGGTTTCTCCTGTTATCTCGGGCCTCTTGTAAATATATAATCTAATTCAGATGTCTCCTGCACTGACATAAATCCTAACTCTCCCTACAGAGCAAATTTCCTCCAGTCCTTTCATGATTGAGGGTTCAGCTCTTGGGCGAGTAACATTCCTGTATGACTTGACTCTCACTTAAGAGGTGCATTAGAATCCTCAGCAATTGACTCACTAACTTGCTCCATTTCTGGTTGAGATGTGTCCAGAGAGTTTATAGAAATGATTACCCGAAAGAGGCTAAATGCATTATATTTTATGCCAGGGTAGGTCTGCTGCGTGGTTCAGGTACAATTATGTTATGTTAAATTGCATAAGATCAATGGTGCTGCCTTCTGGAACCAGTAGATTGCTTAGAGTCTTTCTACTAAATAGAATATGTATGATGGTAAGAGCTCTGCTTGTGGATTATATTATTCAATGTGTATAAGAGATCTGGACGTTTAGAAAACATATATCCTTGAATTCACATGAAAGGAAACGTATTTTCATGTTTTCTCTTTGTGTGTAGGAGTCAGTTGCATCTTACAAAACTAACATATAGAGGCATTAAATGCTCAGTCTATATTGCAAACACTCTTCTGCCACTAACGAACTTGGACAAGTTGCACCTTCCAATGAGTACATGGCAAAATGTTAAAGAAACTTCCAGAAAACTAACCGTGTAAGCTGGCCTAGTCTTTGCAATCTAAAGTTGGCTGGAGCACTGTTTCCGACATAAACCTACCCAAGCAAACCTCCTGCAGAGGTTTCCAGTAATGTAACAGCAACCTTGGGACAACAGAACCAGCTAAAGTTACTCCATCTGCATATGCATTTCAAAAGCTAATACAGGGGACAAAATGAACAAGTCATTAATCTCAGTTATAGTTTTTAAAAACTCAAAAAATTTGTCACACAGATAAAGATGCATAAGAAATTCAAACAATGCATCTTCAGTTAATTGATGTGTGCATCTGTGTGTTCCATGTTAGCAAGGTGATATCTCTTCTGTATTCAGAATAACTTAGTTGTATTCATATATATAGTTATCATATTGATATAGTCTGTCATTTTCCCGGTACTGAAAAATGATGTTTCAAATTGTTTATGTGATAAGAGATGAAGTAAATACAAAACAGAGATGAGCAAACTGGGAACACAAAACTAAAAAAATACATCCTTGACCTTCTTGTTCACATGTGACTACTATTTAACTCAACTGCATATGGTGCATAATGGATCGTTGATTTTAAATGCTAAGTGTGTAGATCATGGTGAAGAACAAGTGACATGACTCATTGATATAGACATTAAATGTCAAATTCTCTTTAGATTCCCTATTTTAAATTCTGCTTTTAATACTTGGAAACCACTGAACAGATTCCAAACCTCAGACATCTCATTTTCTAAGGGATGGGGAAAAAAATCTGACTTTCCACTTCCTCCTCCTTTGCAAACATACAGTGAAGTCACAGGCAAGGAACCAAATAGATTTTCTATTATCTGACACTGGAATCCACAGACTATATGAATCAACAAAATAGACTAGAAATCTTTTTCAAATGATGCTAAACATTCACTTTAGAGCACAATGTACTGAATGCTGAAAGAAATCTGCCAGTTCTACTAGATTTGCACAGGGACAGCGCCTCCTGCTGACTCGCAGATGAAATCTGCATTCAACATTAAGCTCTGGTGGAGGGGCCTTGGGAAAGACTGGAAGTTTTCTCCATTAAAAAAACAGTAGACATTTTCCAGTGCCTACTAGGGAGTTATGCCAGACTGTTCACAGCTGGCTGGGCATACATCATACCTCACAGCTTTTCTAGAAAGAAAGGAAATCAGTGATGCTACCAACAGAATGATGAGCTTGCCTCTTCAAAACGACAGTGCACGGACCAATCTTCCCTAGATCAACAGGGGAGGAAATTCACTTACTAACTTGCTTTTTGGCTTACCATCAATCCCAAGTCATCCTTGGGATCTTCATACATGCTTACCTAACAGGTAATGAACATGCTAGACCCATAATAGCCGATATTTATAAAGTACTTATTATGATGTCTGGCACTGTTCTGTGTGTGTTATGTGTTAATCAATTTAATTCTCAAAATAACTTTATGAAATAGATTCTATTAGTACTCCAAATTTACAGGTAAGGAAACAAGAGGTGCAGAGAATTTAAGTAGTTCACCCGCAGTGACACAGCAAAGTGTAGGGTATGGACTCAGATCATCTGGCTCCACAGTCCCTACTCTGAACCACTACACTTGTGGATTCACACAGCAACATTTTCCTTCTCGGTACTGCCTCTGCAAACCTGTTGTCAGCTCCCTTCTGTGCATAGCTTGTGCCCATCTCCTCCTTGAATGGAATGAAATCCTAGGTAGGTCTCACAGCGTTTCTCCTAGAGTAAGTCTTTCAGTAACTTAGAGGCATAAGAACAGTTACCATTAAGCCAAAAATAGCTGAGGTACAATGTAATATTAACTTTTAAAGCCCATATCAAGCATCCCTTAGCACCTAACACCTCCCAACTTATGGCTGTTACAGGCATTGGGTTGGGAGAGGGACTGTGTTTGGCTGTTCAATCTGCCAGTTCCAACTATGGCTTTCCCCCTAAAAGGTTGGCGATTTGGAAGGAGCAGGTAGGTAAGGAAGGGTCAGGGGCCTTCCCTCCTGCCTTGAGCCCACACCAGTGCACCTTGTTTAAAGCCAACTTGACCTCGGGGGTGACTTCTGTGAGCTTGTGGAGAACCCCATCGTGGGGGTTGCACACCTAGAGTCCAGTCCTCTGTGCCTTGAGTCATATGTACAGGCCTTTATACCCCATCTTGACCAATCAAGCCCTTGAGCAAGGCTGCTCTTGGCACCTGAGGGAAACACTGAAGGAGCAGTGGAAGCTCTGCGGAATCTGGGAGGTGCATCTTCGTGTCCCGCATACTCTGCTTACCTAAGGTCAACACGCTCATGCTCTGTCGGCTCCAATTACACTAGGGAGAAGAACATGAAATGTGGAACGAAAGCATCCACTTCCCTTTTTATCCTGGAAGGCACTGAAAGTGCTCAACTGGTTCAAAGAGGATCAATAAGCTTGGTGAGATATGGGGTCTCTCTATAGTCAGGTATCCATTTCCAGAAACAGTAGAGGACCAGGCAAACCTACACAAACTTCCAGAAAGCATTAAGCTATTTCCTATTGTGATGAATGGCTACCTCCATCCATGTTCCTTCTTCTTCCTCTCCCCTCCAAGACTAGAGAGAAACTCTTAAATATCATATACTCTTTGAATGGAAGTGAGTGAAGAACATACCAGTAATAGGAGAAATACAGTCTATCCTGTGTTAGCAGAATAGTTTTTGTTCTATTTTCAATTCGCTGTTTATAGAAATTGGCCTAATTATAGACCCAAATTATTTATCACCTTTACTTAATTTTAGAAGAAGATCGACACAGTTGCCTAAATAAAGAATCTAGGCAGTTCTGAGAGTGACTTGTGAGCATGCTGGTTTCTAAGGATTTCAGAAAATAGTAAAAAAAAAAAAAAACCATGCCAGGGCAACCTCAAAGCCAGCTAGAGCCCTGATTTAATTACAGGCCAACTCTACACCTGAGAGCCAGATGGGGATTTAGAAGGGTACCAAGAGCACAGCCTGGCTTCCCTGGCTCAAGAAGAGTCACAAAGCCCCCAAACTCTATCTTTCCATATGTTCAGTTGAGGCACCCAAGCTGTGTGAGTACAGAAACAAATAAACAGTCAACTCTTCATTCTGAGCTATTTATGGAAAACCAAAGAGGTAGGTGATGCTGAGTGAGCAGGTGGATTTGAGTAAAATATTTCCCTGGCTGCTTTAACTTATGCAAAATCCAGACTGAAGAAAGCAACATAATGCTAATTAAAGCTGTACCTCAGAGTTTGCCAAAACTGCTGGCTTTGATGAATGAGCCTTTCAAAGCCTCCCTAGCTTGTGGACGATCTACCAGTCAGCTTGCGCCTCATTCAAGTGCTCTCTAATCAAAAAGCTTTATTAAGTCACTTAGGGGGTAAGTCCTACATTGTTTTAAAAGAATAACAAATGACTACTATTTAACATTTGCTTTTTAAACCCCAAAATATTCTAGAACACTTTCATAACACCTTCAAAAAATGTGGAACCACTCCAGACTTTCTCTCTGAGTCACGGTTGGAGAAAATACTGGTAACCTCTGCTCCCTTATGGTAATTCTGTGAAAGAAACAGCTGGTCTCTATGAAGGCATTCAAGGCAATTGATGAAAGATTCACTATTTAACATTTGCTTTTTAAACCCCAAAATATTCTAGAACACTTTCATAACACCTTCAAAAAATGTGGAACCACTCCAGACTTTCTCTCTGAGTCACGGTTGGAGAAAATACTGGTAACCTCTGCTCCCTTATGGTAATTCTGTGAAAGAAACAGCTGGTCTCTATGAAGGCATTCAAGGCAATTGATGATTCAGTCACTGGAGATCCAATGATGGAGGGACCCAGGGAATATGGATTATTGAGCAGTTTCAGATTAAGAACAACAAAAAAGACAATGGGAAGTTACTTATTCTGGAGCCAAGTACCGGGATATCACCAGTGTTCACCAGAAGAATGCCCTTCCCAGTTCTTCTGCAGATGGGTGAGGCCAGGTGACTAGTCTGGCCAATGAAATGTATATTTATCTAACAGGATGAAAACAATCTTTTCATCACTAAATAAGGTGGGAATGAAATAAAATAGCATATGTAAGCCCCTAGACCAGTGGTTCTCAACCTTCCTAATGCCGCGACCCTTTAATACAGTTCCTCATGTTGTGGTGACCCCCAACCATAAAATTATTGTCGTTGCTACTTCATAACTGTAATTTTGCTACTGCTGTGAATCGTAATGTAAATATCTGATATGCCGGATGTATTTTCATTGTTACAAATTGAACATAATTAAAGCATAGTGATTAATCACAAAACAATATGTAATTATATATGTTTTCCGATGGTCTTAGGCGACCCCTGTGAAAGGGTCGTTCGACCCCCAAAGGGGTCGCGACCCACAGGTTGAGAACCGCTGCCCTAGACTGTTCTAGCACATCATGTGTGATCAATAAATGTTAATTCCCTTACATTCCTTAATGCTAACATGGAATTAATAAACACCAGCTTTGCAGTTGGACATTTACAACATAGCACAAAGCCTAGTGGGGGTTAGCCTGGGAAAGAAAGAAAATGAGATTCACAGATGATAGCAGCATAGGTAAATGCCGGCACTCACCACCTCCCACAGCCACATCAAAATTACAACTAAAATACAGAAGAACCATCATTCAGAACCATTGGAAAACTGGTTGAATGGAAGTCCTACAATTAGAGAAGTAAAAAAGAAAGCACACTGAGACTGGTAGGAGGTGCAGAGGCACAGAACGGGCTGGTCCAGCTCCCACGTGTGCTGCTTTTTTAATAGGGAGGGAGATCCTCTCTGTGAAGACCACCTGAAGGAGCAAGGGGACTGGGCCCCACACCAGAACCCCAACCCAGGATCCCAGAGCTGGGAAAAGAAGTCCCTATGAGCAGTAAGAACTATGGGCTGTAAAAACCAGTGTGAATTGGGGCTCATTGACACAGACCCAGCTCTTCCTCTTAAAAGGCCAGCACCATGAACTGAACTTACAAGGTCCTGCTTCCTCTGAGCTCCAGCACCAGGTTGAGGCTCTGGGGAACACAGACACATATGACGAGGAACTGGATTGTCTGGCATCAGGGCAGGAACTCAGGGGCAGCTTTCTCCCAGAAGGAGGTGCTCACAGGAATCATTGTTCTGATGCTGGGACCTCCCCAGCTGGTTGGTTGCAGGGCTGCCTGGCAGCCAATTCTGTTTGCTCCTCCCTGGTGATTCCCTAAAACCCTGCCTCACCCAATTTATAACCCCACACAAGCTGTGTGCAGCAGCTTTTCCATATGAATGGCCTGTCCTTGCTTAGGCTAAAATCTCTCAAACAAGCTGCAGCTGGGCCAGGGAGCCCCAAACCTATCAATAGAAGGTCCAAGGCCAGCACCAGCCTCCCTTGCTTCATAGCTGGGCTTCACCTGAGCACTTCCAAATCTGATACAAATAGGAGAAATCTGCAGATTTCTCTGTAGCTCCTGCTGGGTGGCCCCAGGCAGTGGCTGACTCTGCACCTCCCTGGAGACCCAAGAGCCAGTGTACCCAGTGGTAAGTAATACCAGATTACAACTCTACACATTCATAAGCGAATACTCAAGAGGCAGACCAGTGAGCACCAAAGCCCCACTGAAGCAAGTCCTGCTCCATAGGGGTGTCTCCTGCACAGCAGCTCTCCCACTGTAGTTACAGCTAGTCCTCACAGACAATTGGCCTGGAGGTCAATTCCTCCCAGTGACACTAATAGCAATCAAGTCTCAACTACAACAAGATTGTGTTCACAGCCCAGAAAGGGGTGCACCTAGAGCTCCCAGCTCAGGTGACTGGGGAGGCTGAGCCACTGTGCCCTATAGAACATCTACTACACAAACCCACTCTACCAATTCAAGGAGACATAGCAGCTCTATGCAATACATAGAAACAAATACAGGGAAGCAGCCAAAATGCAGAGACAACAAAACATGTCACAAATGAAAGAAATGGAAGAAAGCAAACTACTGAATATAGACTTC